>NW_013668070.1:37938-45413 GCF_000517525.1 Limulus polyphemus
AAAGCTGATTATATTTACAAAAATTTAAGTTTGCATATTTAAAAATATTATTTTAACAAAAAATAAAACTATTTTTAATACAAACAAATATTTTATTTCAAAATAATTTTACTATTCCAGAAAACATCTCTTTCTATTTCAGAGCAAAGAAAGCCTCATACTGATCTTAATACTTTGAGTGATCACTTCATTAATTAAATTGACATTTTGCTGCATTTTTAGATAAAAATAAATGAAGGTTTAGCTCCTTATTTACAGAAAGACAATTCTGAGGCCATGAAACAAGATTTATTATTAATGAATTGAGATGATAAGTTAAGAGGTGATGTGGGACAGATTTGAGAAAAGGAAATATAAAATAAAAGGAGGGATCAAACATAATTGCCTTACTAAAGAAAAACAGCTGCTTAATAATGTTAGAACTGACAGTATAGATTTTCTTAATGTTATAATTTTCCTATACTGAAAATATATTTGTGATAGGTACTTACCTCCATTCACAAGATTAGTTATTCTTGTTCAGTGTTGCCCTCTAAATGCAAACTTTTTTTATGCATGCCACAAGCCTTCTGCTCCCCCCCTATTGAAATTGCTATATTCCAACATGTTTCTCATGCAAATCATCATGCGTCACCTTCTAAGTAATAGGAACATAATATGCTCACGTGACGCATGTGACTCCCTCTAATAAACTATCACTTCAAAGTTTGGCAGAAAATGTCAGCCCCAGATAAAAGTGTGGAGGAAAGGTGAGAAGTGTGAGTGGAGCTAAGAACCTATCAGAAATACATTTTCAATATAGGAAAATTATAACTTTCGATACGATAATTACCTCCTCACACAAGATTAGCTAAAACTTCACATTGAGAAGGAGGCAGGACCGGTGTGAGGGAATGACACAAGTTCCCCCTGAAAGCATCCAAAGGATACCCCTGAAAATGAGAGATACAGATCTGAAGATCAGACGAGGGAAGCATATCCAAGTAGGAGTGAATGTGGGAGGAGTGATCCTAACCAGAGAAAGATATTGTAACTCAATCCCATAAGAGAAAAGTGGGTAAACGAGTTTGCACCCTTGTATTTAGAGTGGCTAGGATGTTGACTAGGTAAGTCAACAACATCCAAAACCAACTCCCCGATGTACCTACATCCACGTAAGGGTAGGATGAGGATCACACAGTCTTCACCTTAAACTCAAGAATTGGTGATTTAGACCCACAATGATTCCCGGATATGAAATAAGGATTAGCTCTGAGCTATCAATCTGGGAAATTGACATCCGGTATCAAAGGGATGTTTATCGCATGGAATCAACTCCCCCAACCACGGTACAGGCTGGGACCATCCAATGGCAATAGCATCCCATAAGGAGAGGAGGAGGGATAGTCAAGGACAGAACCATAACAATCCCAAGTACTACCACTGTGACCCACAACACAGATGGAGAAAATCGAGGGAAGAAGATAAACAACTCGATCCTGTGTGAGGATTTATGTTGATTGGTTCACTCTAATCCATAATCTCCTTGTGAGGTATCGACATCCACGTGAGGATAAAAATGAGAGATCCCAAATGAAGGGGTGAATTGCATTCAGACGTCTCACTCTGTGGTATTGGTTATTGCAAATAGGAGGATATTATGTCATCTACACCAAGGACAGGACAAAAGCCAGGTGAGAAATTCCACCACATGAGCCATGGTAGGTTTTTCAGCAGGAAACCCCCTGGTAGTAGACCAACTGCGGAATACCTTTTATTTGCATTGGTACACTCCATGGAAGATGGATGGATGGAACTAGCTAACAAGGAAGCCACTTGACGTGTGAAACCAGATCATCTTGCCAAGAACAGGACAAAAGCCAGGCGTGAAGATGCAGGATGTGAACATTGGGTTGTAGGATATATGTTTGAGGATGACAAAAAAGGGAGGGAGAAAGTGGAAGAGGAACAGGGGGGAAAGGAGCAGTTTCGTGCAGAGTGTCTTTTTGTGCCATGTATTAAAATATTGTGTTCGAAAGGAGTCGGACGTATTCTATTTTGTTCCGGATGGTTATTATTTTTCTGATTTTTGCTTACAATACCCATATTTTTATAAATAACTTCTCGCAGAAAACCTAACGTGTTGAGTGAAGATGATATAATTACTGAACTATTTGATGATAATTTGTCACATCTTCCAAGTGAAGGTGAAGATTCTGATGTAGATGTATTTGTGTATCATTCTGACAGTGACTAGCTACAGTGACATTGTTAGACCTACAAAGATACGTAAAATTGTGCTCTCAACTGATTCTGAATCAGAAAGTGATAATAGGCTGAGCTGGCCAATAGGGAGCAATCAGTAGGACTCGACAAGGAGTGGAGTGGACAAGAGAAATCACCCAATGAAGTAATAGGATGAGTGGGTACACATAAAAATACTTGTATTACCAATCCTGGCTGAAGGCATCGATTGCCAGAGCCAGAGTCTGTGGATGAGGTACAGTCAACCAAAAGAGAGGTAAAATGGGGTTGAGGCCCATAGCAAAGGCATCCACATGGGAAGAGCCCCACCAATTGCAAAGATCCCTGAAAACGAGGGGATCTAATGCCCATTCAGTAGGATACATCCGGTTGAGGCCCAAAAGATGATCTGCAACCAGATTGAAAGCACCTGGCACAAAACATGCAATAAAGCAAATGTGCATTTGGCCCAGTGTAATAGATCTAACATCTGAAAACATAGATTTCTGGATCGATTGCCCCCTCATCACAAGACAATGTCAAACGAAAAGAAGGAAGTGATGCAACACCTGATGTTTGGCTAGGTTCAAGAACATTGATATGCAAAGCACTTTCGTCTGCAGACCAATGGCCCGAAGCTTTCTGGTGATTAAACCCATGCTCCCCATCCCTGAAAGGATGCATCCGTGAAAAGATGTAGATCTGAATTGGGGGGAGGAAGCGGCACACCTGCCAACGTATGGGCTTTGTCCAGTCACCAATGCAGATCATCTTGTAGGGAAGGAGGAAGGGAAATAGGGGTAGAAAGAAGATCCTGAGCAAGGTTCCATCATTTGTGAAGCACTCAATGAAGGGATCTCATGTGAGCATGATTAATAGGGACAAGTGATGTCATGAAAGACCAAATGCCCAAAAGCAATAGAACCTCTCGAGCAGTAAGTGACTGTGCCGAGAGGGTGTGGTGAAGGAAAAGGGTATCTACAGAAAACCCCTCAGGATTTCTGTGGAGAGCTTCAGATAGGAGGTGTATGGAAGAAAGAAACTGTAAGAGGTTGGTAAGGGTAAGATGCAGACGAGAATATTGGGCATGAGTGAGACTGACATTTGATTCAAGAGCCACTCCCCAAATAGGAACCAAGGAACCTTACAACTGCTGATCTAAAAATGGATAGTCTGCCCGATGGTAAGAAAGTACGAACTGATCAGGCGAGAACATTGGGCATGGGTAAGATTGACATTTGATTTGGGAGCTGCCCCCCAAATAGGTAACAAGGAACATAACAACTGCTGATCTAAAAATGGATAGTCCACCCAATGGCAAGAAAGGGCAAACTGATCAGTAGTCATTGGGGAAATGGCATGTTAATCCTCTCAGTCAATTGTGAGGCAAATTAATCAGCATGAATCCCAACATCAGGGGAGGGAGGAAAACCAAAAAGAGTTGGGAATATTGTTCATGCAATAAGGAAGGATGAGGTGAATAAGAAATATGTGACACAAAATCCAGAAAGCCCGAATTAGACCTAGGAGATTCTTCAGATTGGGAATGGAAAGGAATGACAAACTTTGGAAGTGGAAAAAGAAGATCAAAGTCCTTGTCAGCCTGCATAGGCTCAGGAGGAGCCTGGACAATGTCTGGGGACAAAGGTTGGCCCATGTAATGTTCAATCTCTCAATGTATAAAAGCAGATAAATCCACTGTCGGGTTGCCCGTACCTGAAGCCTGAGAAAAATGCTGGTCGCTGGTATAATCCCCATTGTGGTAACTTTAACTTTGGAATTCACTGCACAGAAAAGGTTCACCAAATTTGATTGCGGAAACAAAGTGACTAGAATTAACTGATAAATACTAATATAAGAAATATGTTGAATGAAAGCAAATTATGTTGAAAAATAACCACTTCATGAAGAAACCATGAACCCTTAAGCACACAAAAGAGTATGTCCGAACTCAAACGCTATCAAACAAGAAGTTTGGTAGAAGGAGTTACATACGTCACGTGAATATATCATGCTCCTATTGGTTAGGAAATGACACATATTATGCTACTATTGGTTATGAAGTGACACATGATTATTTGCATGAGAGACATATTGAAATATAGCAATTCCAATAAGGGGGACGAGAAGGCTTGTGGCATGCATAAAGAAAACATTTGCATATAGAGGGCAGCACTGAACAATAAATCTAATCTTGTGAGAGAGGTAAGTACTGTATGGGAATTAAACACATACTGTACATGGTTCAAATTAAGCTAACTTTATAAAATCAAAATGCATTTACATGTATTTTCTAAAATATACATGCATAGCTTGATACTTACCACTCTCCACAGAGAAACCTAACTCCTAAAACCACATGTAAGTAAATCTCTGATGGTACAAAGATGTACAATTTTACTCTGATTATAAAATTCTTTCCCTGTGTACATTTACAGCTGACTTACTATGGTTAAAAGTATTTCAAATTATTAACGTTCTTTGCAGTTTCATTATTAATACATGCTGCAACAAGGATTTAAGTGTTCTATAGAGTAAAATGTGACTAACCCTGCATAAAAAGACAGCCAATAGTCATTCCTAATAAAACTCACTATACTGTGTATCTTTTAAGCTTATTTTTTCAATAACCTGTTTTTAGATTGTCATCTATCTTTAACACCAGTAATGATTTAATATTTACATTCTCCATTGTTTCATCTATTAAAAGTTTTTTGAAACTTTTAATATTGGATCACTTTTTCAGGGTGTAACATTAACTTGTTTTAATTTAAGTACCATCTGGGCATAATTATCAAAGATTTTAGATGCCACAAGGGATTCTTGATGGTTGAAAAAAAATCACTGTCACAAAATTGGCATTTGTTTATTGATAATTTTTTTCTCTTCATATTACATCAGCATTCAGAACAAATACCTAACATTATCACAGCTTCACATCTGGGGACTTTCCTACATCATGCAAATACCACCACATGAGATTAACAGTCTTGTCTAGATGTAGAAAAATATATAGATGAACATAAGCAATCGGAACTGTAAATATCAAATCAAGACCACATGCAGACATTATAATATATTTTAGATTTATGCGTGAATGTAGTGCTTGAATTGTGAAAATCCATAAAATTAAATACTAAAGGGAAGCCATATTTCTATTCTAGCTGTTTTACTAAACATAAAACGTTACACAGTTTAGATATCCAGTTTGAAAGTAATGTATAAACCTATGTCTAAACACACTTCTGTTTGACATTAGGACACCTGTAACATTTTTATTGCTACTAATGTTAGTCTAAGCCTACAGTATAAGGCAAGTAATAATAATAATAATTATTGTCTTTATATATATGTGTTGTGTGCATTAAGAGATTTAGATAGGTTGAAAAGTGAGATGCATAAGCTGTTGATTAGTTGACTTCAATAACACTGGCTAAGATAGGCAAATTATTGCAACACTGGGCTGTAAGTTGCATTACCTTTCTTTATATGCCCAGCAAAGATCTGAAACATGGTTGGACAACAGTTTGGAAAATTAGTAAACTCAGTCAAATAATCTACATTTAACAGAG
Organism: Limulus polyphemus; assembly: GCF_000517525.1. Classification (NCBI taxonomy): domain Eukaryota; kingdom Metazoa; phylum Arthropoda; class Merostomata; order Xiphosura; family Limulidae; genus Limulus; species Limulus polyphemus. The sequence goes on from NW_013668070.1 coordinate 43,734, forward strand.
AATACAAGTAAAAGTAGCCCTGCATCTGCAATGGTTTAAGGTTGCATAATTATAAATTCTTGGTACAGAACTATAAGTTCTTAATTTACATTCAGCATACACTCCACTTTATACTGACTAGAACGAACACTGATGTTTTATCATGTATGAGATGATTGCATCAATATTGTTTATGCTAATTGGGTACATCATTTTAAATTTTTATGTGCCCAACATGATTTTTAGGTATACTTTTGGCATCCAGCATACATTAGTTTAGTATCCTATACTTCTAATGGAAATAACAATGCATGAAATTATACCAGCAAAGCTTCTTTTGGAAAATTATAGACATTACTTTAAAATAGTTCAGTAGATACATTATTAATTTTGGTATTTAAGATAAAGCATAGCTCTCATTTGCAAGTTTCTAAACACTTTACTTCAGGAAACATAAAACTGGAAAATAATGAACAACAAATGCATCTAATTTAAATAGAGCTGCTTTCTATGACATCACACTGACAGTGAGTTACTTGCAGAGCTATCATATCAGTTATTCATGATTTTCACAAAGTTTTTTTTTTTTTTGCATAATATGAGATTTAATAAATACAGCAAAAAGGTGAAAAATGATAAAAATTTGTTCCGTTCATAATTGGAATATACTTTTAGCCACTGGCTAAAAAAGATTAGTTTAAATTTATTCTAATCTATACATAGGTATAGGGTAAATAAAGTAGTCTGTGCAGTAATTTGTAGCTTCTTGAGATACTGACTACCCAGTATTCTAATGAAAAGTTTACAAAACTGAGGAACAAGCCACGCATATAAGAATTTTCCTGTAGTTTCTTTTGATGTTTTCTTCATTCCTAAAGATGTTATATGGGATACATATCTATAATTTTTTGCATCAGTGCACATTCTTTACTTTGAAAGATACTGATTCAGTGCTTATAATAATTAATTAAAAATTAATCATCACAGTTTAAGTTTTGTTATAATACATCATGGATACACTATTAAAATAATCAAGTGAAGCATACATAAATTGTGTTTGTATGCATTTGTTTGGCATTTTTAGTAATAGGAGAATTAAGACGTCAAGGAAAATAATTGAACTGTACATAAATAAAAACTGACTAACCTTCCAACGTTTCTCCCTATCTATATTTTCAGCTTCATAACTCCAGCATCTTATAATCTAAAAAAAAAGAAAAGACTTTAAATCAATTTCAGTATTTCCTAAATGAACTGAGACAACTTACAAAAAACAGCATTACTTTAAATTGAATTTACATCAGTCTTTATACATTTTCAAAGTACAGTTGCTAAATATAACGATAATTAAACAAATAGAACACTAAACAGTAATCATGGGGAGAAACTACAGTAAGAAAACACAACGGAAGAAAAAAGTAAAATCAGTAATACGAATATATTAAAAAATGTATAATTTAAATGAAGACTGCATGTTGTTCAGAGTTGGAGAGTGCATTTTTTTTATATGTTCGTATTACTGATTTTACTCTTATTTTCCGTTGTGTTTTCTTACTGTAGTTTCTCCCCATGATTACTGTTTAGTGTTCTATTTGTTTAATTATCGTTATATTTAGCAACTGTACTTTGAAAATGTATAAAGACTGATGTAAATTCATTTTATTCTTCTCACGATTTACATTGGGTACAGATACCCGCGGT
>NW_013668070.1:45423-50756 GCF_000517525.1 Limulus polyphemus
AATGAAGACTGCTATGTTGTTCAGAGTTGGAGAGTGTCATTTTTTTAATATGTTCGTATTACTGATTTTACTTCTTTTTTTTTCCGTTGTGTTTTCTTACTGTAGTTTCTCCCCATGATTACTGTTTAGTGTTCTGTTTGTTTAATTATTGTGATATTCAGCATTACTTTAATTATATACATAAACACACACATACACTTAGCCTTTAGCTGGCTAATACTTGTCATTAGCTAAAATCTGGTTTTTGCCTCAGAAATATGAGTAGCCAAAATGCAATACTCAGTGCTAGATAAGTCCATCCAGAACTGACATCTTTCCCTGTACTTAGAATATTCTAATTCTTAGATTTCATGCAAGCCTTGCATAAAAATCAATCATCTTCTGCATTATATTATAACCATGAATGTATTTTGAACAATCCACCTCAAATGTAATAATTGTCATTACAGAATTTCTTGACAAAACCTTCTGTATGCATAGATCAAAAATTTGAAGATCCTTTACTGGCATGCTTTCAGTTAGTTTTGTCTAAAAGAATAACAAACTGTTCTGTTACTATAGAAACTCATTAAAAGCTAATTGTGGATGTGTTGCCTGCTGTAGCTAGTAAAGAATGATACAAACCTTTTTTGGAAATTTTGTTTCCAAGAGATGTTTCATTTTATCCAAGTAGTTACACCTAGTAAAGCTAGGAACAAAATATTTACTTGTAAATTGATATTCTTGTCAATCACCAGTCCACACAAGTTTTCTCAACTTAAAAGTGTAGTCTACAGTATGCTTCAGGAAGACTGACAGTGGCTGCAAAATTATTATAGAACTAAACTAAGATTAGACTAATCTAACACAAACAAGCAAAATTCATGTCTCCTGTTTGGCACATAAATGACAAAATTGAATCACTGAACACAATTAATGACCATAATTAGTTACTGCAACAATTGTTAGCTAAAGTCTAGCAAACGTATGTTAAATTACATGTATAAATATGAGGTTCGATAAACAACTGTTAGAAATAATGAGGTATTTGTTCATGTACTCACTGTTTTATTCTGAACTCCTACATATTGTTCTCTCAGGAAATCTGGCACAACAGGACACGTGAAGTTCAATGTGTGTTTTGTTGACCAGGTTTTGAGCAGTTTTTGATCATCTACCTTTTATAAGAAAATAAACCTGAAATTACTAAAAGGTCACATAACATGTATAAAGCCAAATTAGGTTTATGTTATATGTGTCATAATATAGCTTTATTTGCAAAGAAAAAATAATAAATACCATGTACCACTCTAATGTACAAAAACCACGTAAACTTAAGGACTGATTGATTTTCCCTTATGCTGAACTTAGTTTTTATATTAAACAGGACAATTTTTTACATTTTGTAAAAAAAAATCCCCTTAATTACTTAATTACCTTAGTCTAAGGTTCAATTTAACCTTAAAATGTATTCCTGTGATGATTGACAAGCTGATAATATAACACCTAAGTTCATATTTCATTAATGTTAATTATTCCTAGGAATCCACTTAGCAAATACTAAACTAAATACATGAATATGAGAAAATGTCAGAAGTAATCACTTTTTTAGGGTGATTTAATCTAAATAATAAACAATAAACTATCTAAGTATTTCTCTGCCATAGCCTAGATAAAATGGCTATTATATTATACAATAATGTGCAAAAATAAGGCCTAAATTATCTTAAAGTCCTTATCTCTACTATTGCCAATGGCAACTCATTCCAGTCAATCCTCCTATTAGAAAAACAAAACTGTCTTCAACTGAAGCTTAGCCTGTTTTTTTCTAAATCTTAAACAAATGTCCTCTCAGACAAAGCTGTCTTAACTGGTGCCCAGCCCATATTTTCTAAACCTTAAACTTGTGTCCTTTCAGGTAAGACTGTCTTAGTTTGAAGCTAGCCTGTCTTTCACAAATCTTAGATTTGTAATATCTCACGTAAAACTGTATTAACTGGAGTAAAGCCTGTTTTTATAAATCTGAAACTTGAGTCCTCTCAACACAAAAAAAGACAGAGGCCTTTATCTTATTCATCTCCTGAGTAACACTATAAACTGCACAAAAATTACCTCTTACTCATATTTTCTCAAGAGAAAGGAACTTAAGAGATCTTAAATAATTCTCATAAGAATATTCCATCCCCAGAACAATCAAACTGAACCTCCTAGAAACCTTTTACTAATAAGTAAATATTCCAAGTGATTCCTTCTGATTTGTAATAAAAGATAATTGCCTCTTTTGATTTGTAATCAATGTGTATATAAATACATCCAAAAATTATATTACTTTTGCTACTAACAATAAAGCACTACTTATATGGTTTGAGTGACTTATCTAACATTATGTTAAAATCATTATCTTCAGTCACACAGTTGAGTTGGTTCCCATCTATCATAAAAGTACAAACAAAATAATAACCCAAATGTGCTATCTTGCATTTAATATAATTACAGGTCTTTTGCCAAGTATTTATACAAATTATTAAACAATCCAAGTCACTTTGTAAAAATAGCCAAGAGTTTAATCCCACCATCAAACTTTACTAATTGCGTCCCTATCAATATCATTAATGTAAATATGAAAATGCAAAGGCCTAAGCACTGACCTCTGAACCACAATAATAGCAACACAGACCCAATTTGACTAGACTTTATTAATAACAGCTTTTTGCTTTATTTAACCCAGCCACCACAATCCAATTCCATTGTCTTTCCCCAACTCCCACTACTGTGGCTTTATTAGCTAATACTCTGTGCAGCACCTTAGCAAAGTATTTTGAAAATCTAACTACACAAATACACACCCTTTTCATTCCAACAAAAGTTGGAGTGAAGTGAAAAAAACACAAGAAATTTTCAAAACTTGTATCCATATGAACTTGTTGTTTCCTAATAGTAATACTAATAGTGGATCTAAACTATACCATTTATTTACTTGTGTATACGTGGTTAAGGCTTAAGCATTACTTCAAATGTACTTAACAAATTCTGGTCACACTGATGTATTAACCCATTTTTTCAACTCGGCACTGCTGCCGCGTTATTAACTTTCTCAATAATCATAACCCTTTAAAAGTTTAAAAGTACACTAACAACTTCTTATCAATGACATTCCACATTTCAACTTAATCCTGTTCCTTTAATTTATTTAGTACAATTACAAGTACTAGTAGCAATACTTGTAGGTCCATATTTTATTTTTAAACTTTTAAGAACTAACTGCAATGTGCAAACCATCTTGCAAGTTATAAGAGCTGTATTCTACATCATGAGCTTCAAATACAATTTCGAGTTAACTTTAACTTTCAAGATAAAAACATTTAATTTTAACTTGCTCAAGTAAATCCTAAACGGCTACAGAACACAAAATTGATCAGCCTTTAAGACCAAGCCAATCCTTCACATCTTCCACATTTAAGTTCCGACGTGAAAATTATAATTCAGGAAGTACGATAAACAACAACGCCAACATCAGCTTGGTGTGTTTAAGCTTTAGCTATGGCTTGAAATATGTCAGTTTAAAGTTTAAACCCTACTTCAACTTTCGAATGATTCTAGTTTTATTTTGTAATTAGCTAACATTACGTATACTTTAACAACCTACCTTAAAAATACCAACACAATTATTTCCTGTCGTAATTATTGCCTTATCATATTCAAAGTCTGATTGAGTGTTCACAAAAGAAGCATTAAACGTAACATTTGGTTTTGCGCACAAAACTGTTGCGGACACGGCTGTCGCCATATTTAATTAATACATAAAAACGCCGATAGGAAAATAATTTTTTTATTCTTGTGTGGTACTTAGATTCACTAATGTCACAAAAGTAGGTGTCAAGATCCGAATTAAACAACTGATTCAGGAAATGTTCTGCAAAGAACAAATAAAAAACGGACAGCTAATGAAAAAAAACAACAACAAGAAACAATCAAGTGCACGTGCAAAACACAGAATAATAACAATCTTTACTTAACAGTGAAAACACTGGAGTCTTACTTTATGGTACTAACTGGCTTTAATATCTTTGTACAAAACTGTGTAGGAAATTACGCATAGTGGTTGTTGAAAAAGATAAAAAGAAGAATATTATAGGTCAAACCACTAAGGAGTTAATATATATAATTGTGGATACAACGTTTCCGGCAATGCCCTTCTTCGGGTATCACTAACTGAACAGTAAATCAGTAAACGAAAACATTCTGAATGGAAGGTCGCGTGACGTGACAATGTAACAAATATACGTGTATAACAATGCTTACAAACAATTGAAACAAAAGAAAGTGATAACTATGTATATATATATACAAGCGCGTGCACACACATGTCTATACATACATATATATATACACAGATACACCCAAATATATGCACACAAATTATTATACAAATACATATACACACACACACATACAAACACATGCGCGCGCGCGCACATACATATATCAGTATATATGCATTATAGTTTAAAAAAAGAATAGATACATAATTTACTGTATAAAACTTTTTAAGAAAGGATAAAACTCAAACGAGAAATATTACAGAAAGCTGAAGCGTTCATTTAACCCATCGGGGTGGAAAGTTCCCAGGTCAAAAATTAATTTATTTTCTTGTACTTCGCGGTTATGTTTGTTTGTAGGGGCTTTCTTCAAAACAAGAATTTTGAAATGGCCAAGGGTATGGATGTGTAAATTGAAGTGTCGGGCCACTGATTTATCCGCTTATCTTGAACTAACCGATATAAGTACCGCAAAACAAGTGCATATTACAGAAAAAACCTTAACTCTACCTATTAGTCTACTCTCTATGACAAAAAGACAAAAACTCGTGAATCTCGGAATCGTGTATCCAAACAATTTGCAGCCACCATTGATAGAAGATAACATGTTAAATAATTCCAAGTGTTGCGTCAGCAGTCACATGACCGCCGTGACGCAACGTTTCTAGAACTATCATGTACTTTGTCGAATGTTCAAGTTCTTACTAGAAATAGGTTACGCTGGTATATAAAAGAAGGAAGATGTAATGTGTGAGTAGATAGTGAGTAATTGAACTGCAGTCACACGGTATTGTTGAAGTTAACGTTCGTTCGTTACAGTGTTGTTTTAGCGCGAGTATTGAGATTAAGTGTATCGCAGAGTTATGTTCGGAAAGAATAAACCAGTTTTATTAAGTAAAGACTTGTGTCGTTAAAGTTTCGTTGGAACGAAGTTACGAAAAAAAATCAATTAAAAAACGGAGACGTAACAAAATGTTTTGTAGAATTTCTAAATGAAGACACGTTTTATGTTTTGTTGACAGAGATTTATTATAT
>NW_013668070.1:51711-53450 GCF_000517525.1 Limulus polyphemus
GTCGTTAAAGTTTCGTTGGAACGAAGTTACGGAAGGTTAATTAACAAACAGAGACGTAACACATGGAAAAAAAAGACACACATTAAAACTAATGTGGTAACTATTCCACCTGGCCTTACCTTGACAGATGCAGAAAGATCCGTGCTGAATAAGGGACTTAAATTTGTCCCCATTCGACCAAGCGTGAGTGAATTTCACTCAAAACGTGATTGCGAACTATTTTTTTGGCGCTTAAGAATCTAAGCCTATTTTCATACCAACAATTCAAGTAAAACCGATAAAAACTGCCTTACAGAACATGGTAGAAATAGTACCAACATAAATGGTGAAATCACACAAACCAGTAGCATTGAAGACCCCTTTTGCAACTTACAACACATTCTCAGCAGATGGACCCCTTCCAGTGGGTCACTTCCACCGAATGTCGTACTGTTGTCAACAAACTTAACTTCAAAGCACGAAACTCTAAAGACAACATCATATATGAAGAACGCAAAGCCTTGCAAAATATTCATTCTAGATATGATATTATTATCAAATCATCAGATAAAGGAGGAACTGTGGTCGTGTGGCGTAAGAATCTTTACCTTCAGGAAGCGTAACGTCATTTCAGTGATTTACTATCGTACAAACCGCTTCGGGACGACCCATTACCGAAATATCATGAAGTCATCACAAAACACTGTCAACGAATTAATTGATGCTGAGGAACTACTCACATCTGCTAGCAATTTAATATTACCTATTTCTGACTCTAGAACTGGTGTTTTCTATTTAGTGCCTAAAATTCATAACCCCAACAACCCTGGTAGACACATTGTGTCTACCTGTAATGCTCCAACTGAACTTATCTCCAGTTATTTAGATTCCGTAATGGCTCCTCTAGTCCACTCACTCCCCTCTTATATCAAGGACACTTATCATGCCCTTAGACTCTTGAACACAGTTTTAATCCCAAACTAGACTCGGTCCTTTTATTTACTATGGACATCAAATAATTATACACCGTAATACCGCAACAGGAGGGTTTAATAGCCTTAAGACACTAAACGTAATGAACTTCACCCCCCACTAACTTTGATCAGTTTAGCAGAACTAGTTTTAAAATGCAATGGGTTCTGTTTTAACAATGAATTCTATGAACAGGTTAGCGGCATAGCTATGGGAACTAAAATGGGCCCCAATTTCGCAAACTTTTTTGTTGGATATATCGAAGAATACATGTTTACACAGTATGATGGTCCCTTACCCCTACTTTACGAGGGATATATCGATGCCGTTGTTAGAATCTTCACGGGCACCTTGCCTGAGCTAGAAACGTTTATTCATTACGTAAGTAACTTCCATCCTTCATTGTCTTACACGCATGACATTTCTGATTCACCACTACCATTCTTGGATATTCTTCTTTCTATGTCTTCTGATAAAATAACAACCAGTGTTCATTATAAACCTACAGACACCAACAACTATTTGCAATTTAATCTAACCACCCCACATATATTAAAAAGAACATACCGAAATCCCAGTTTATTAGACTACGGAAACTGTTTAGTGCACCTGATGATTTCAATATCCGCTCAACAGAATTGGAATCATTTTTTTATGATCGTGACTACCCAAAAAACATTCTGAAAAAAAGCTCGTAAATATGTTGTAAATCAAGACCACAACTCTTCTTCATCTCTCACGGAAACGAACTCTAAAAATCTCCTGTACCAGGCCGCCCCTTATCCTCA
>NW_013668070.1:53563-61750 GCF_000517525.1 Limulus polyphemus
TAAAAGAAACTATAATGTTAGTAATACACGACCACACTCTTCTCATCTCTCACGGAAACGAACTCTAAAATCTCCTGTACCAGGCCGCCCCTTATCCTCACATACCACACACACACACACAACAAACAAGTTAAAGACATTATTCTAAATAATTTTCACATTTTAAACGAATCTTACACCACTAAACATATTTTCCCAAGACCTCCCATAATTTCCTACCGTCATAATACCAATATTGGAAACTACGTAGTTCATAGTAGCCTTAAAACACCCACCTAAATAGACACAAATTTTATTGTAGCTAGCTATCTTTGTAATAGAAAACGCTGTAACACATGTTCTTACATTGACTCAAGAACATCCGTGCAGGATACTAAGTAGAGTTTTTACATTAATGATCAATTTAACTACACATCAAAATGCGTCATATATTCTATTGTTTGCTCATTTTGTGGAAAATTATAAACAGGAGAAACCAGAAGATTATTAGCAGAACGTACTCGAGAACATCTCAGAGACATAATAAATTGTAACACGGATAAACCAGTGGCCCGACACTTCAATTTGCACATCCATACCCTTGGCCATTTCAAAATTCTTGTTTTGAAGAAGGCCCCTACAAACAAACATAACCGCGAAGTACAAGAAAACAAATTAATTTTTGACCTGGGAACTTTCCACCCCGATGGGTTAAATGAACGTTTTAGCTTTTTGTAATATTTCTCGTTTTAGTTTTATCCTTTCTTAAAAGTTTTATACAGTAAATTATGTATCTATTTTTTTTAAAACTATAATGCATATATATTCTCATATGTATGTGCGTGCGTGCGTGCATGCGCGCGCATGTGTTTGTATGCGTGTGTATATATATGTGGTTATATAATCATTTGTGTGTATATATTTGGGTGTATATATATATATATATATATGTATAGATATGTGTGTGCGCGCGCTTGTATATATATATATCTTTATTTATCACTTTCTTTTGCTTCAATTGTTTATAAGTATTGTTATACATGTATATTTGTTACATTGTCACGTCACGCGATCTTCGATTTAGAATGTTTTCGTTTACGGATTTACTGTTCAGTTAGCGATACCTGAAGAAAGGCATTGCCCGACGTTGTATCCACAATTATATATATTAAATATTTATATATATATATTAACTCCTTAATGGTTTGACCTATAACATACTTCTTAATATCTTTGTAGTCTAGGTGGCTGCTGGAGTACAGAGGAATTAACTACTTCATTCTAGAAAGAACCTAAGAAATATGTTCATACCACAATTAATATCAACTTCCGATCAGATCAAGCTACATACTTAGGTCAAAACCAAAAATTAAACCGGTAATTAGTGTAGCTAACTAAATATACTTTTTTTACGTTCTTACTAATAGACTGCTTGTTTCATCATTTGAAATACCCTCGTTGTTAATAAACATTTCGGCCGTAAATCCAACAATATTTAACGAGGTTCTGTCATATTGGGAAATTTAGAATAATGTTAAATCCATACACTAATTGCTAAAAATGCAAAAAACAACAACTAAAAGTAATAAAATTACATATATTAAACATTCTAATCAATACTGTTACTGAAAGTAACATATTAAAGAATGCTTGTTTGTTTGTTTTGGAACTTAAGCATAAAGCTGGGCTATCTGTTCTCTGCCCACCACGAGTATCGAAACGCGGTTTCTAGCGTTGTAAGTCCGCAGACATACCGCTGTGCCACTGGGGGCGTTTAAGAAAGAATACAGAATACTTCACTTAAGAAACACACAAATACTAGTTGTTGGCTTTAAATATTGTCACAGGTGTAATGTTCGTTGAATATCATTACTTAAGTGTGATCTTATATAATCACATTTTTTATCCTTAGAAATTAAATCCCGTTAAACATCTCCGACAGTGTAACTTTGAAAAAGGACCCAGATATATAAAATAAATTGCTACGCCACTGTTACTCTTAAGGTGTAAAGGCAAGAAGCAGGAAAATACAGTAAGAAAGTAATGTTTATGAAGATACAAAATAATGTGGTATTCTCAGGTAAAACTGGCTTTCCTCAGAGTAATGGGATACATCCGAGGTTTGACAAGATATCTAAAACATAATACATCTTCATTTTTTTTAAATTGACCAAGTTAGTGAGTGATAATGGATAGAGACTTATCACAATATAAGACATAAGGAACAAACTTTATTTAATAATACAAAAACAGAATGCGTTCTTGCTAAGCAACACTGAAAAGTCTGTTTTACTGAATAGTAAGTTGTTTTATCTCCAAACCGAGATCTACACCAGGCTGTTTAAATCTTACGTTACCTACCACTACCAATATAATGTCAAACTTACCCAAGACGACTGGTCATCCTCATTAAATTTAAAGGAGGTGGCTGGAGGGGGGATAAGTAACATTGAAGAATTACCTTGACCTACCATTTGAGGACACAGCCATATAGTCTACAGTCAAACCAGGTATTACCTCAAGAGAGTGATGAAGAACAAAGACAGCTAGAACAAAAGCCATTTCATATTAATATCTATCTATCTATCTGTATATATATTGCGAAACATCTAACATGGGGGTAGATTATAAATATAAGATTATTAAGAAGATAGTTGCTTTGTTTAGACGGCAGGGTGAATCAATCAGTGTGTTTGCGTTTTTGGATCTGTGTTAATTATGGCGCATATTGAGTTACTTTGTATAAGAAAGTTGCTTGTTACTTTAATGTAGTGCAGGTATCCTGGCTGTAAACGTAATCCTACAACAAATTACAAAGTGTAAAAGTCTGTAAAGAAACATTAAGAAGGAAATAAAACTAATTTGTTATTGTTATGTGGACTGGATTTCGCATTAATTATATAAAAAAACAAAAACAGCCCAACGATAGAACACGTTATAACACTCGTGTCAGAAGCGGGACTATTTTGTTGAAAATAAAATAGAAATTTGACTAAACTTCAACTTTCAAGATGACAGTACAATCACGAAAAAGATATTAAAACTTTGTTGGAAATGATGAAACGGTTAAAAACAAGGCCAAAAAGAAAGATGCAAAAATTTAAACGAACAAGAAGAAAGAGATGAAATTAGAAAAACGAGATGAAGAACGAGTGAGAAGAAAGAGGCAAAAATTTAGAAGAATGAGACAGAAAATCATGATAAAGGTAAAACGAAAGAGGCATGATATTTATTGAAAAATGAAGAACAAAAACTGATTGAAGACAAGATCGATGAAGCTACTAGAGATGTACAAAGGAATTACAACAATAAGACTGAAGAAATACAGAAAGATAACAATGAAGTAAAGAAAGACATCAACAAAGTATGGAATTACTGGAATAACAAAACTGATGAAGTATAAAAAATATATCAATAATATAGAAAAGGAAATCAAAGACAGAATAAAAAAATGGAAAGTGAATTAGTAAATGCAAAGGTCAAACTAGTAGCACATCTTTCTGTACATGCCCACTAATTTCAACTTAAACCATTTTATATAAAATATGGAATAGGATAAACTATTTAGTAAACACCTGTTACCACTACTGCTGTGCAATCTGTGACTGCAGGACCTTAGCCAAACTTGTGGAAGATTCAGAAAGACTTGCCTAATTATCTTACCAAGATATTCCAAGTAAAATGATGGATTTGTTGGCACACGACTAATTTATAAATGTCATAATAAACGAAGATATGAGAATTAGGCTGAAGCAAAGTAGGAAGTCATCTTCAAATGAAACTTTCCGGTGTGTGATGGAACTTGAGGCCATTAAAGTCACTTATAAACAATTGAAGGCACTATCTAGAAGTTATGGATTCATTAGATCAAATAATATAAAAACACCAATTCTCCTTATTATAATCTTGAAGAACTGAAAGGATTAGTTAGACAACTAGTTACACAAAGTGGAGAAAATTAAACACGAGACAATAAGTGTAACTGAAAAAAGACATATTGCGAGAAACTGTATTCAAAAGCCTGTATGGAATTAATTATTTCTATCAGAGGAACCCAGAAGAAGGAAACATTATAAAGGTGAGAAACATAACCATTAGAGCTTAGCCTGTGAGGAATCAACAGCTACTGCCAATATCCTAATGAGAAAATATTACTGAGGTTGAGTTTCGAGCCCAACCACATCCAAGAAACAAGGAGGAACTAACTAGACATAAGAAAAAACATGAATTAGGCAGACTTATGGGCCAAAGCTCAACTGAGAATACTCCACTTCTCCCAAATGTGATAATAAGTTCACTTTTTAAAACCACAGTCCACGTTTCCAGGATTTATTGATGAGAACCTTGCAGTATGTTGATCGATGCTGTTTCTACAATACAATTGTTTCATCCAATATTGTAATGAAGGTGGTAAATTACTTTCAGAAATGAAGAGTACATATTGGGAACTAACTCTATGAATAAACAGAAATGTGAGATTAGGCTGTTTTTAAATAGCTTTACAGTCTATGATCAGCGACAACAAGGAGGACAGTCATTATACCACTAAGATGTGGAATGTATTTACATTTAGTTACTGGAGCACACTCTTGAGTGTCCTGGGGGGATTAATGGTTAGAAGAATTTTCATGGATCTGAAGAATAAAGATGTCATCATTAAAGACATGAACAAAAAAAGCATAAACTGGATGGGGCATTGTATGATGAAGCTGTACAATGTACATATAGTATTTCCCCCACCAAAAAAATATTAAAAGTAGCCACCTTTGAAGCAAAATGAAGAAGGTCTGATGTTAAATCCTCACATAGGAATAGCTTAGCACCTAAGTTACAAGAGCTGTGCGGGTCTTACAGCTGATCAATGCCATAGATTACATGATTTCCTCTGGAATATCAAAATACCTTCTCCAGTGGGCCTCATAATTTAGGCAACACAAATAAGATATTTTATAAGTTTGATACTGGAGATGCAGTCCAATACATCAGTTAGTCAGACGACTCCCACTTGCTAAACAGACTGAGGCTTTCATAGAGGAAGAAGGAGGAATAATATAACCGAGTAGTGGCCCTTGTACATCACCTATCGTACTTCTGAAGAAGGATGGATTCATGGACTACTGAAAGGTGAATGAAATCACAAATAAAGATGCTTATCCACTACCAATGATTGACTCTACGTTTTTAGCTCTATGTGGATCAAAATGGTTTTCAACATTGGATCTTAAGAGTGAATATTGGCAAGTGTAAATCAACAAAGAAAGTGGAAAGAAGGCAGTCTTTATTGTAGAAAATGAATTGTGGCAATTTATTGTGTTACCATATGTATTATATAATTCACCTGTTTTGTTTCAATTACTAAAGGAGTGCACTCTCTCTGAAATACCCTGGAACATTGTACTTATCTACTTGAACAGCATAATTGCATCTGGTAGAACTTTTGATAATTCATATGATGAGCTAGAACCTTAAACTGATCCCCAAGAAGTGTAAATTGTTTTGTCAACAAGTGATCTTCCAGTGACACATAGTCAGCAGAAAGGAAATATCTACAGACCCATCTAAAATTGAATCTGTTCAGTTTTGGCAAAAACCAAAGAATTTGCATGAGATAAAAGGATTTCTCGGACTGTGTTCTTACTATCATCATTTCATAAAATTATTCTGTGACATAGCTTGTTCTATATATAAATTACTTGAAAAAACAAAAACAACAACAAATAAGTTCTGTTCAACTGCTGACTGTGAACAAACATTTAATAAACTGAAGGAAGAATTGACCACTAATCATGTACTAGCATACCACAGAAAGTTCAATAATTTTATATACAGATGCTAATGGTTTTGTTTGAGATCACAGTTATCACAAGTACAACTTAGAAAAGAACATGTGGTTGCCTACTCTAGCAATGCAATAAATGCTACACACAGGGGGTTTACAACCTGGACAGATCAGCATCATTAAAGTTAATGGTGAATTTTTGCAGTCCATAAAATCAAATAGAAAGATGACTCGAAAAAAATTTCAGAAGTATAACTTTGATACTATGCATCACCGTAGACAGAACCAATTAATTAATGCTTTGCCCTGAAGACTATGTATCAATGAAGAATGTAAACACTGTGAAAAGAGAGAAGCAAGAGATAATAAACGCTAAAAACTAATAGTAAAACAGAGTATAGTCCAAGATGGGACATCCACAAGTGATGATGAAGAATTAATATGGTTTAACACTCAACTGAAAGATGCTCAAGAAAAAGATACGAGTTTGAAAGCAATTACTCAGTGGATCAAGAACAGTACAGAAAAAACTCTCTTGGCAAACAGTTGATGTGTTTTGTCCTGTGCCACAAAGTAACAGTGGGTACATCATGGTAGTGATGAATTATTTCATTAGAGGGCCAGAAGCATATGCTGTCCCTTACCAGGAAACTGAACATGTAGCAACGAAACTAATTAATTAATTGATTGAATTAATTTCAAGTTTGGAGTGCCTATGGAACTGCACTCATATTAAGGATGAAACTTTGAATCAGCCTTGTTTGCAGAATTGTGTTAGATCCTTGAAATCTAAAAGACAAGAATAACAACCCTTCATCCACCTTACAAAAGCATGGAGAATAAATACAATCATATACTTTATAATTCAATTAGCCATATATATAGATGTACATCAGAAAACATAGGATCAAGATTTTCTACTGCTACTGTCGAGTTATCAAATCGAAGTACAGGAAGCTACAATTAACACATCAACATGGTTGAGAGAGAATTTAAAGTGCCATTGTACTTTCTGTACTCACATCCATAGAAAAATCTCTCAGTAGAGTCTTAAGTAGAATACTAAATGACTGTTTGGTTTGTTGTTAAGCACAAAGATACACAACGGGATATCTGTTCTCTGTTCACCACAGGTATCGAAACCCAACTTTTAGCATTATAAATCTAGTGCTGAGCCACTTGGGGCCACGTAGAAAATTCAGAGAGGCTACAGATTACCACTGATGTCGTACATGAATTAATATGAGAGAGACTTAAATCAGCTGGAGATAAAATGAAAAACTGCCATGATGTTAATGCTGATACGACTGGATTCCACTAAGGTGACATGGTATGGGTGTAAAATTCCTGCTGCAAAAAAAAAAAAATTCCAAAATTAATCAGGTGTTGGGAAGGGCTATGGTGTACTGAAAAGAGCCGATGATGTAATTCATAAAATCCAGAAGGACAGGCAGTCCAAGCCAAAGATTGTCCACCGTAATCATCTTTGGAAGTACATAGGTGAGAGAACAGAAAGCTGGCTGACTTCAAAGAAGAATTGGCAAGAGGATGATCAACCTGTTTAAAAGCCCAGGTTCCTGTCAAGATCTCTTCCATAGAACACCAAATATAGAGCCACCAATGGGTTAATTAGATAAACTACCTAGAGAGAACTCTCCTAGTGACAGGGTAGCACCTGACGATAAAGGACAAGAGGTCATCAGATCTAAATATCATAACCCTCAGAAGAAGAAAAAACCCGCCAAAACAACTTGGTGAATGAGCAGTTTAATGTACTGTTATATTTGTGTATTAGCATTGTTCAAGGGACTTCACAATTCAGGAAGTGACGGTGTTGTAAGCTATATTTTTAATATTTCATTTTATATATTTGTTTGCTATAGGGTGCATGATGCAATATTTAGAAAATTAAGCCCTCTGTAGAATCTAGAAATTTTGTGTAGTATGTAGAAATAAATGTACGATATAAGTATGGGGAAAAGTGGAGCAGGAAGCGATTCAGTTCAGTGCTAGTAGCGAGAGTTATTATATCTACTCAGTTACTCAGTGAGTTAGCATGTTTTGTTATCAATAGATTAGCAAAAAGAAAGTTAAAAAGTAAGTTTATTTGTGAAGTTAGGTCTACAAGTGAGAGCAGCCTATAGCAAAAGTTTAAAGAAGGAATAAACTAATCCAAAAGAAGTCACCCAAAAGAGAGAATACATCACAATATTCTGTTAGTAAAAACCTGGTCTTTCGTTTCTATTTTTTTATGTTTTTCAAAACTTGACTGAATTGGAATATATTGTTACGTCTCCGATTGTTAATTGATTTTCCGTAACTTAGTTCCGACGAAACTTTAGTGACACAAGTCCTTTCTTAAATAAAACTGGTTTATTCTTTCCGAATATAACTTTACCGATACACTCAACTTCAACAATCGCGCTAAA
>NW_013668070.1:62106-63824 GCF_000517525.1 Limulus polyphemus
CAATAATGGTGTGGTATTCTCAGATGAATAGAAAATACTTTGAAGTTATTTCAAATAAGTTGGTAAACAGTAAATTTGATTAGGAAATGGAAGTGATAAACATTGTTCATTTGTAATGGCTGAGTTAATGCCAAGGAATAAACAAACTCTACAGAAAATGTAAAAGACAGTGGAAACAATTTTTATTATTACAGTTAAACAAGAACACAGTGTGTGTGTGTGTGTGTAGTTGCTTGACTATGGACGGTCGTTTATTTACTAGGTCAAAAACCAGACTTATATTCAAATGAAACTTGTAATGAGATTAACTAACGTAAAAGTTCTACTTAAATTGAAACCTCGTATTTACCTAGTGCGACTGTGAAACCATGTGACTGGTCATTCTCATCCCACACAGGTGAGGCAGTGATCTATAGATATTACCTATAAAACCAATGAAGGACGCCGCTATTGACTTCCTGTAACAAAATTGCTTTAAGCAATGTTCTCCAAAGGCGATAACAGATATCACTTACTTTGAAAATGATAAAAAACAAGGTAACTTGAAGATCAACTTACTGGTTTTCTTGACTACGTGCTCTGTGAAAATCAAATTAATACTAACCTTACACGCGTGTATTTTTCTAAAGCCTTCATTATAAATGATCGATAAAATTTGCAATTACATACACAAATGTATGATGTATAAGCAAAGACAAAACTAAATGCAATGTAAGCACCAGCTATAAACATTAGCCCTTTCCCATTAGTGCAGTTATTAACAACTTCATATTAAATTATTTCACTAAAAATAGTCAAACGTATGAAAATGTTTGAGAAAAGCTTGTGTACGATTTGTGCATACATTTCCACGATGTTCAAACATAATGTTAACTATTAAAATATTAGACAATTGGTTCTCGGCAGCTTAGCGGTAAATATGAGGGCTTATAACGTTAAACATTGAGTTTAGATACCTGCAGTGGGTAGAGCACCGATAACCCCTTATGTAGCTTCTCTCTTAACAACTAAAAAACATTACCACTTGCATTATCTTTTCTTGATGATCTACAACCTTCTGTTTTGTGGTTGCTATCGTTGTCAATGCTGCTGTGTTGTTAATATCAAATAAATGTTTCCTTAATTATCGCTAAGTAAAAGTAACATTTCCACGTTCTATGGAAAAGGTCTGTGTCAGATGACAACCTCCCACTAATAAACATTATTTATAAAATACTAAAATATGCCTACTCACGCGGAGGATCAAGTACACATAAAGGACAGCGCTAATCAACTAAAAGACACTACATAGTTAAGAACTTTCGCTTCGATGGTGACCCCATTCATTATAATTAAAATATTCTGGCAAAATTACAAAATAATCACTAAAGAAACCCATATTCAAATATTCTTCTAAAATATAATAACGTTACAGCACACACAAATAAAAATCTCAACTTTTCGCAAATTATTTCCAACACGCCTTAACCGTATCTGCATCTGCTACATCACGATTAATACTGTTACGCCTCCAGTCGTTAATTAATTTTCCGTAATTTTTTCCGACTAAACTTTAGCGACACAAGTCCTTTCTTAAATAAAACTGGTTTATTCTTTCCGAATACAACTTTACGATACAGTTAATTTCAACAGTCATTCTATAACAAGCGCTATAACTCACGTCTCACGTGGCCAACAATATTCTGTCCGCATTCATTCAATTACTCATTACACTGTTG
>NW_013668070.1:64873-65926 GCF_000517525.1 Limulus polyphemus
AGTGGCTTTTTCAGGGGTCACTTCTTCAGCAGCGTCATTGTTCCTTTGTTCACTTTGTTCCAGCTGAAATGTCCTGGACCGTGATAACGCCAAAGCCTGTTGCATTGCACCACTTTTGGCTTACCTCGCCGACCACATTTTATCCGGAAAGTCACGTCTGAGAGACGATCCACTATGTCATATGGGCCTTCCCATGGAGAAGACAACTTAGGAGACTTCCCTTTGGTCTTCCTGGGATTATACAACCACACCTTGTCTCCTGGTTCAAAGCTGACTTCAGTAGATCTCTTATCATAAGATAGTTTCATCGAATCAGCAGACGTCTTCAAGTTTGAACGGACTTGATGGTGAATATCATCCATCCTTTCCGATAACACTTTCACAAACTCTGACACATTCTCAGGCAACTCTTCATAAGGTGGGCATCCCTTATGCTTGGGTCCCCTTTTAGCACTACACGTACTGCATGTCCTGCACCATTCTTCCACATCTTGCCTCATACCTATCCAGTAAAATCTTTGGTGTAGGTGACTCAATGTCTTCTTAATTCCGAGATGTTCTCCTGTTAAACTATCATGGGATTGACGCAACAACTTCCCGTAACTTCCTCGGTATAACTGTTTGCCAAGTCGTTAATTTCCCATCTCCGGACAATAATACCATTTTCAAGCTTCAACTGGTCCCATTGTGCCCGATAGTGCTATGTCACAGGGCTTAGACTAGACACCTTCTCCCAAGCAAGGCGCACAACACTTGCTTTTAGAAAATCAATTATTGGCTTCAAATCTTTATTTTTCTCCTGCTCTGCTTTAATATCGATACATGGTTCCACTTCGTCATCATCAACTTCTTCAGTCACTTTGACTTCCACTTGATGGCACCTAATTAGTTCAACCTCTCTTTTAACAGTTACCAGAACTTGGCCTTTGTTATTCCCAAACGTCATTTTATCAAAATCAATTACAAACTTCCTCGATAGTCCAATCCTAAGATGCATTCGTCTTCAATGTCAGCCAAGTATACTTTCTGTCTGTCCTTTATGCCCATGAGCTC
>NW_013668070.1:66783-69103 GCF_000517525.1 Limulus polyphemus
CGATACACTTAATTTCAACAGTCGCTCTCTAACAATGCTATAACTCACGTCTCACATGGCCAACAATATTCTGTTCGCATGCATTCAATTACTCATTACACTGTTGTCCCGTCACGTTGTGAACGTCTTATATATACAAGACTAACACATGTCTAGTAAATGCTAGGGCATTCATGAAGGAACAGGATATTTCTAGAAAGACGTGGCGTGATACTAGTCACGTGACCTCGCTGACGTAACAATACTTTTAGTCTAGTTAACAAACATATTGTTACGACGGCGGAAGTCACGTGAACCTGGAACCATGCGCGCTGGAGTTCCTGAAGGATTGTGAATTGGCCCCGCAACTCTAGTCTGATCGAGACGCCCTCTTTTTTTTAGTATATAAGCCTGGCGAGAAAAACCAGCGGGATTGAAGAGATAGATATAGAAAGATAATTGATTCAAGCGAGCAGTAGGCACCGTAAGTAAAGTGTGCGAATCACTGTGGTTTACAGCGTGTGTTATAAAGGTTGTTAAGTTTAAAGTGACTGTGGAAATTCTGTGTATTACTAAAAGCTGTATCGAGGAAGAATAAACTGGGTTAATCAAGAAAGGACTTGTATCGCTGAAGTTTCTCGGAAAGAATTTATACCGGAAATTAACAAAGAAGCAGATACGCAACAATATTATAGACAACGCTGATACCTTCTTCTACTCACGTTTCGACGTCCACTTCTATCTCACTCTTCAAGTTAAATATTACAAATGATTACGCTAACAGTCTCATTTCAATCATTGAAATAAAAATCAACATATAGATAAATTGACGTAAAACAACTCATCCGAGGATAATCGAATCCCGATCGTAGTCCTAAAATATTCGACTTACCTTCTTCTAAGACATACCCATGTAATATATAATTTTCCCCTTATATCAGGCTACTACTCATTTCCTTGAAAAGGGGTTTTTCTAACTTCTAATAACCCCAAAAGAAATTTTAATGGAAAAAATCAAGATAATTTCATATTTAACAGCTTACTAATCTGGTTTGGTAAACTTTTGGAAAAACTAATATATAATTGTCTTGCATATTTACCACAATAAAATAATCTACCAACTGCAATTCAAACGTATTCGTAAAAAAATCCTTAACAGGTTTATTACATCGTACGTCTTACAGAAGCTGTATTTCAAGCGTTTAATAAAAATCATTCAATTGTAGGTAGCCCTCTTTCTTGACACAAAGAAAGCTTTAGATTTTATCTGACACAACGGCCTTCGATATTAATTTGCAAAACTTAATTTTCTAATTTCATTTATCCGTTGTTGTTGTTTTTTAACGATAAACACTTTGAAGTTAAGTATCAAACTTTTCTATCTTATGCATAAAAAACTAACATATCCTGAGAGAATAGATAATAAAATTTTGAAGATAGCTTTGATATATGGAAACATCTGTTGCAGTCTTAATATATAACGTTCATAAATGGAAAGTCGAATTGTTCAAAACTTGACAATAGCGTTGATAATTGGACCACTTGTTGGTTGAGATGTTACAAAAGAAATATCTGCTGAAGCTTTTCGCCAGACATTAATCATGAACGATATATAATTTAAGATCTGTGCAAGAACTCAGCAAACAGATGCTTCCGTATATCAAAGCTATCTTCAAGTTTTGTACAATGAAAAACCTTTTCAAGTATAATAAAAATTATTATTCATCAGAACAACTTGTCCAAATCATGTAATTTGACAAATATATCGTTCCCAATAAGGGAGTACATGAATATAAAAGGGGCAATTCTTCACATAATAAAATATAAAAGAGAGGATGCGTCAGTTGCTAAAACCAGTGGTGTTTTGATATTCTGGAATGCACCAAGTAGGTGTAAATTACGCCGTGGCAACTGCCTGACGTAAAGAGTAAAGTGTACGCCAAGTGCACCAAAGCAAAACCCTCTCTGATTTACCAACTCCTGTGTTGCGACCTAGGCGCAGCCAGGAAGTTTTACGAAATACTATGAATTTTCATAGTTCTTCGTGTTATCTATTGGTCGTCACATTTTAAGCAGAAACATAAGAAATAATACTTTACACATCTAGAATTACAAACACCACTGTCTTTACATAAAGAGGACAAGAAAATTCCAAACTTAAGTTTTATACGACAGTACTGTTTACACAGATGAAGGAGAAAAGAAATCAAGCACAAGTGGATATACTTGTTCTCTAGTCTAGACCCAAAAAAACCTGCTGAGGGCATTTATACAGACATAACAGATTTTGTTAAACAAGACCGATGTCTGTAGGTTTACTTTCTTCTTAGAATTCTTCTCA
>NW_013668070.1:69819-78560 GCF_000517525.1 Limulus polyphemus
TGAGAAGAATTCTAAGAAGAAAGTAAACCTACAGACATCGGTCTTGTTTAACAAAATCTGCCTACAAGAAAATCTGTCACCAAAGTATACCAACAGACATAACACTATATATCATGGACGAGGTTTCGCCATGCCTAGCAGGTGTCACAGAAGGGGTTGGGAGCTCTATAGAGGGTGAGAAACTATGTCTAGCGGCAGAAAGCGAAGACCCCCAGGCCAATATGACGAAAGCTTAGAAATACAGTGTCTCTTCGAACAGTTTGAGTTTCAAGATATTTAATTGCATAATTAGTATATTTGCAGTATTGCTATTATATCCAATGCGTCGAAACGAAAAAAAAAACGGCATACCGTACATGGCAACTATGACTATTTAAAATGCACTTGTGTAGCTTAGTTATGACATTAAGAACCCTTGTGGAAAAAACTGTATACAATTTTATTATTTGAATAATAAATAGTATACACTTATCGCAAATGAATTGCGTTTCTAGAGCACCCGAAGCATTTTATACTAGAAATATGCATAGAATTACATATACACTAAGTTTACTAATAGGGATAGTATAATGTTTATGTATTTGAAGATTAATAGTTAACTGTTAGTATAAATGTAGTACAGTATAAATAGGTGAATAATATAATAGTTTTCGAAATACATATATATTATACCAGTATTGTTTTTAACCATTTTAATATAATCAATGAGCTAACAACATTCTAATAACTATATTTCTAGCAAATACGTTATGTACGAGAACGATTTTGTATTATTGAAACTGATATTCCTTGTTAAAGCGCTATCTCTATTTTTCATATATATGTGTATCATTGTTAGCTAGCAATTTGTATTCAACTTTTAAATTAAATGTTATTTTCATAATCTTAGAAACTGATTTGTTTTTAAACTTAACATTCTGTTTCTATTCCATATGTTATATTCCTGTCTACGTCAGGCTTGTGCGTACCCCAAGCAGGTGTAAAGATACGACCCCTTTATGATCTGAATGAGGCTTACCTCTACTTGGTGCTCTATGCATCAAATGTGAGGCAATCACTTCTGTCTTTGTATACATATATAATTCAAGAGCAACAAGGAACCTATTGGTCCATCTAGACTGTCCCACCCACTAAACTAAACTTTAAAATAAAATATTCAAAGTGTCGTTATCATTCAAATATTTATCAATTCTTCCCTTAAACTAAACTCAATTAAATTAACTGCATCCGCTACATCTGAAGGTAATCCATCCCAAAGGCTAATCACCTCATTAGAAAAAAATACAGACTTCTTAGCTGAGGATGATTCCTACCCTGCCAATATTCATATTTGTGACACCTAATCCTACCATTCTCACTATTAAGTACGAATAAAATGGTGATGCATTAACACAATAAATTCCATTAACAATCTTAAACAACACAATGAAATCCCCCTAACTCTTCAATTATTCTAGAGAAAACAATTTCACAGATTTTAACTTTCTTCAGCACACCTGGGGTCCATATGGATCCAACGACTTTCTAGATTGTATGCTTTTTTTATACAATCATTACAAATTTATATCAGTTCATGTAATTGTCAAGCAGAAACCCTGAACCAATATGACATTATTGTTTTCGAAACAGGCAGAGAGAGTACGTAGCTACAATCTGATATTTATTTGAGGTCCACACGAACCCCATACTATCATTGACCCCACTATATATGCAGTTCGTCCTATAGCACAAAAAACAAATATCTAAACGGTTATTTCACTATATAGGCTATTATAGAGGATAATCCATCAGAGTAGTACAGTATCATCTCGTCTGTTTGCTTATAACATCATTGTGGTAAGTATGTGTGTGCATCTCATTCCTCAATAAGTGTTCTCTATGATGGCTGCTTATAACGACCTATTTTATAGAAAATGTGTTTGATAATTGTTCTAAATAACCTACTTATTGGATTTTAAGTCCTCAGCATACTATAAGGACATATTTGTGTTGGTGGCCTACAACATACACTTTCAGTTTTCTTTGAGTTGAATTTTGTAGTATTGTGGTAATCTCGTGATCTATTAGTAAATAATGACTTGAATATAGGTGTATAATTAAACTTCGGCATTTTTGATACACTGTTTGTATACGGAATGGTTTAATACTACTTCTTATTTGTATACTGAAGAACAATGTATTTTTGTAATTTCTTTATTTGTGAACATATTTCCTCTAGAAAACATATATTTATATGATATTCACATTGCATGCTAACCCTAATAAATGTTTTAATGCAATTGTCTTTTGAAATTTCAATCCAGAGCTTACTATAATGGTATTTTCGTGCTGGGGTCCAGTTCGACCCCAGGTGTTCCAATGTGTAACCTTTCAAAGGTGTGCTGATGAGGGTGAACCTGTCATTGTATGACAATCCTTCCATCCCAGGTATCACCCTAGTAGTCCTTTTCGGAACCCTTTCCAACAGTTCATTCCCCTAACTTTCTGCCTTTATCTTCTTTCTTATTTGCCTACCATCAAACAGGCGAAAAGTTACGAACCCCTTTACGACCTGAATGAACACGAAATGACTGTTCTTCATAAATAGATCAATAGCCAATATTGTGGGCAAGCGGATGACAATCACGGTAGGAGACTTCGACCCGTCACATGCCAACCCTCCAAAAGCAATGCCAGTCTCCACACTGTATTTCTAAGGAACGTCCACATATCATTTACACCAGAAGAAATCCACCAAGCCCTCAAAACTACAAACAATTCAAAGATCCACGTAGTACACCGAATTACATCAAAGAAAACAGGTTCACCCTCTCATTTCATGAAAGTTGTCACAACATCCAAAATAACTAGAGACTTTATCCTCACCCACGGCTGCTCTCTAGAATTCTACCACTTCAAAGCAGAGAAACTATACCGGAAGCTTCACTCACCCCTACCTTTACCAGTTCACTCCCCAAGCCCACGTATCACAACATCTGAACGAAAACCACCGCCAACCAGTACTCTACCACCCATCCTATCACACTTGACCAAGCAACTCAAACCTCGCCCACATCTGAAACACAAGACAAGTCGACTCAAACCACCACTACAACAAGAAGGAAGAAAGGTACCCAGACTTCGCTGCCAGTCATACCAATAACCAGTGACACAAGTCAACAAACCAACAACCCGCCCCTCAGCCCAGTCCCACTTTCTGCATCCTCGTCGTCAAACTCACCTAATGCTTTCGTAATCGACACTTCCCCCAACGAACCTTTCCGCACCCTTCGCCCACTTACCAGCGACACAGAAGACTTCACGCTGCCACAACGACACCAGAACTTGAACCTATATCCCAGCAAAACCCTGATAAACATCAGAAGAATCCGTAAATCATTTAAACTATAATCTACCCCCATCACCGGACTTCACTTTGCCCTTCCAACTTACTTCTTCTCGTAAACGGGGACTGGTAACGGATTGGTCGTTACCAGTGAAAGTGGGTTTTCTTGGGATACTCCCGTTTCCCCCCACATCAAAATATTATTGGCATAGGATTTATAGATCCCCGCCGCACTGATGGACCATCTGTCCTATATAGGCCGTTTACGTTTTTAATTACGCATATTTAAGTTTACATAACTTGTTTGTATTAATTTCTTGTTACTTCAATTCAAGCCCATACCTCTAGTCCACGCGCGGGGTGAAGGAGGATTGCTTAGTCTTCAAGCACCCCTGATTATTAATCATTTCTTCCGAAATATTTAATTTCAAATCAAAATAACTGCCATAAATGATATATTGTCGGCAAGCGCAAGTGGCGTCCAGAAATTCTCTTCGCCCTTCAATTTCTGTAGTTTAAATATTTTTTATCATTTTATATATCGGTTCTCTGGTACGTTTCTATCACTCGGAAAATTAATATAAACGCTTTAATATAATAAGGTAGCAGGAACCAATACAAGTTATCACTGAAACATTATATCACCTTGAATATAATATATATTAGCATATTTGTTTTTTTTATGTGGTATTTATTACTAGAGGGCAGGACGATATTTCTAGGACGCCACTCGAGTGCAAATACACGTTGAAACTTTAAAGCCTGGGTGGAGAAATTCGTTCTACAATCTACAGCGTATAACAACTATTGTAGCAGCATTACACTTACAGCAAACGTTCGGTCTAAATGTGGTAATGTATTTGTTTGTTGCAGTATATTTGTGTCGCTGTAGTAGTATATTATATATACCTATTCAAGCATATCTCTTTAAAAATAGTATTCCGTGTACATCTTTTATGTTAACATTCTTGGGTGAATTCCGCAAGACATGAGGAGAAAGACTTGGATAAATAATAATTAATATTAAAGAATAAAATGACACGTCTAAATGAAAACCTTTTCCAGTTAATTTTCTGCGACGTTTCGAGCAGATTCCCTTCGCCAGGCATTAAAGACTATATTACAAAGGAAGTACGCGAGAAATTTGAAAAAAAGTTTTCACTTAGACTTGCCAATTTAATCTTTATTATCATTTATCCAACTATGTTAACATTGTTAAGTACAGTTTATAAGGTGCGGTTGTTCCTTGTTCTACGTCAGTAGTAAAATTTTGTACAGGTCATAGGCATAATAAATATTTCGTATGGTAACCGTACAATTACACACCTAAAAAAATGAGGATGTAGGATATTTGGACACTTAATAATTTTAGAGGGGTGTTAAAACTTGTAAAACTTCGCAACGTACTTAAAATACATATAAATATAATGGAGTAAATTAGGGTAGTAATGTAGTACGCCTATATCTATACAGTTCACATAACTGAGTAAAGGACAGGTTTTAAATTCACGTGGTCAGTTTTCTAACTATTTGCATTTATGATAGCATGAAAACTAAACCATTTCCTATTTAAAGACGTCATTTATGATCAGATAACTGTTATCCCCGCTGGGCCCAATGATAGCCAATAGTTTTATATGATATCACATTAAGAGGTAAATTAAAATGTTGATGAATTGGGCCTAGATATGTACAGGTCTTTTATATGCTTATGCTTATATAGTGTTGTACACGGAACATATCTGTTGTAATTATTGTTTTATTTTATAATAAGTTGTGTCTAAATGTCCTACTTTGTCATTTTTTTTTTTAGGTGTCTGGTTGTCCTGGATTCATTTCGTATATGATTGGAAATGGAAGAGACGAACAGACGTTTTCAAGTTAACAAGTTATTCGAAAATATGAATTAGAATTTCGCAGAGGTGTCTGAAAACGTTATTAACTGCATATAAGAAATATTGAAATTGAGAAATAAATTAACAGCAAAGTTGATTTAATAATAATAATAGTAAATTAGTATATAGTTTGAGATAGGGCGATCATTATATATATATATATATCTTTATTCTGTTGAACGCAGTCTAGTTTCATTATTTACCAGTTAAAAAAAGAAAATGAACTCCTCTGAAAAGAAAATTATAAAGAAAAAGACAAAAACGGAAGAAACACATCGGCAGAATAACCGATATTCTATGACTCTAAGAAGTTGTTGCCAGGATGGATGTTGTGCCGGATCAGTAATGGAGTTTGGAGGATTAACCTTTACTAAACAGGACTTGTAAGTTGTTAATACCACTTATTATTAGATGTTTATATCATCGTAGTCAAGCACAAATTACACTGGTTAAGGAAAATAAACAACTCTGATGATCACGTATATGACAGTAAAATGAAACGGAATTCAGAAATTTTAAAATATCAAACGTGTATCTTGTATCATAACATCTCACCCTTTTTTTCTGTAATACAATATTCAATGTCCTCGCAAGTCCAGATGAAAACCTCTCGTATAATGAAGAACATTTAAAGAAATTCAGCTTATTTTATGGTTGTTTATATATATACCATACTGTGGGTGTAAAATGAACTTCGTTTTATAATATTTGGGCTCGCGGGTTCGAATCCCCGTCCCACTAAACATACTTGCCCTTTCAGCCGTGGGGGACGTTATAATGTGGCGGTCAATCCCACTATTCGTTAGTAAAAGAGGGTGGAGATGACTAGCTGCCTTCCCTATCTTTCACTGCTAAATTAGGGACGGCTAGCGCAGACAGCCCTTGTGTAGCTTTGCGCGAATTTCAAACCAAGTCATACTATTTTATTCTCATTTAGTTAGATGGAAAAAGCTTGTTAAACAAGTTAGAAATAAAGCCAAATTGTATTGATATAGTGTCTGGTTATAACTATTCTGGAATAATATAACGAGTAAATGAGTATTTGTTTATGGTAATACTTTTGGCTGTAATTGCATGCTCTGTTGGGTGAGTAGTAAGTGACATTAGAGAATTTGGAATCTGATTATCGAAAACATATTGTTTAATATCGCAAAATTCGCTAAATAATGATCATATGTTTTATTATTAATTATTTTATTTTATTGCATTACTGGTGTTATTTTCAGAACGATCTGTTGGTAGGCACCAAACGTAAAAAACCCGAAATTACTAAAAATATTTAGTTTAACTACGATGTAACATCATAATGCGTGCAATTGTTTGTGAAATGTAAGGGGGGCAAATGCCCACTCTTGCCCCTTTCTGCGAGCGCCCATGATTGTAGTAGCGTAGTTATTTCTTTATTTTATATTACCCGGTGAAAATAATTCAATATGTAGTCCACGTGACGAGAACGAATTAATTTATTTTCTCCTTTAACGTTTCTACAAGCTTGAACAATTGAACAACGCCGTAAGTTGTTGTAGGCCTATACGCTAAAAATGATGTCCTAACCTTCTATAACAATACTACGACTAACAGAAAATCAGCTTACCTGTACAACGTAACTCAATAAGCGCGATAACTAACACAGATTCAAATACTTCACTAAAAAAACGCTGACTTATTTACTCTTTATCTTGAAAAATAAATATCTTCTTCAACAACTTTTCATACTATCTCGTATATATAACCTAAGCCTTGTTCGAGATATTTTGCCAGGTCTGAATAATTACATCATCAACGACCCGCATCTCCATTTAGCTAACAAATAAATTACAATGTTCTGTATCTGCTTGTTTCTTTGTTTGCGGTAGAAATTCTTTCCGAGGATCTTAAGCGATACAAGTATTTTCTTTATTAAACCAGTTTATTCTTCCTCGATACAAACTTTTAGTACACAGAAGTTCCACAGTCAGTACGTTTCTCGTCACTTTAAACTTAACAACTTTTATAATACGCACTGTAAATCACATCGACTCACAATCTCGATAACTTTGCTCTCGACGAGTGCAAAACACACACTTTACGGCTCACTAGCTCGAAACTAATAGAATCATAAATTACACGGAACTCATAGTAATTACTGCTATCTCTTCATTTTACCTGCTGGCTTTCTCTGACAGGCTTATATACTAACGAAGAGGGCATCTCGAACACACTCGAACTTCCCTGATCATTCGAGAAACTCATCACTCACGCTACCAGCGCCAACAGCGTCACGTGTCGTAACAACAACATTAAAAATATAGCTTACAAGTTAAAACAGTATTTTACTCGCTTACATTACAATGACCTTTTTTGGTTATCAAGTATTTTTAAGTAACTTGCGTCTTGAGTATTATGACATGACCTATTGCCAATTTTAAAACAACTTAAACTTAATTCGTAGTTTTATCTTACGTTTCACCTGTGTCGTTTCACATATTACAATGATTAAGATTAAGTTATCGTTGCCAGATTTTAATGATAACAATCTAGGACACTTACCCATTTAAGTGGTCTGGGGGTGTCATAAGCTAAGGTGACCATATTTTGTAAACCAAAATCTAGGACACTTGTATAAAAATGTGCTTCTGTAGTCCACATAATTCCAGATACAGGCAATGGTCAAGCCAGTGTGGTCACATGATGATGTTATACCTAAGCTAATAGTAAGTGGATGAATGTTTATTTTTGCTAAGTATTGATAATAAATGGACTAAATATTTGTTTGTTTTTTCATAAGTACAAAGTTACACAATGGGCTGTTTGTGCTGTGCCCACCGTCTGTATCGAAACCCGAAAGCCCTCAAATTTACAACTGAGCCACCGCGAGACTAGAAGACCTGAAATGTAAGGGTATTTCGGGACGATTTTTGTTTTTAAAACTGAGACAACATTTCTCACTCGGAAATGTATGGTCACTCTAACAAAACTCTTCCAGCAGATTCTATGACAGAGCATGTACTGAAGCATAATATTGTGTACAAAACTATACAGTTCGATAATATTACGAAATGTTATCTATTTTGATTTTAAAAAATCGAACTCTTCAAAATTGTTAATTATTGATAAATTGATTTTAGTTTCAGCGCAAAGCTACTCAATGGGCTATTCACCTGTTTTGTGTCCATCGCAAGGAATTAAACCCCGGATTTTAGCGTTGTAAGTCCTGAAACTTATTGTTGACCCACCAGTGGACTTGATAAATTGATTCGGAGATGGTCACGCACAGAAATTGAAACTGAGTGTTTTTATTATTGTACTATCATAATAGATTTTGCATTAAATACTGAGTTTGGAAACTTGTAACTCTAAAACCCGGTTTTGATACCCGTGGTGGGCATAGCCTATTATGTTACTTTGCGCCAATAACCAACCAACCAAACGGCTGTATAACACATTGAGATTGGCCTAGTTATTTTTGTTAAATAAAACATTTAAGTTCTGAACAAATTAAAAACATATTAATGGTACTGTAACTTTTCATCGCACTAAAA
>NW_013668070.1:78734-88470 GCF_000517525.1 Limulus polyphemus
ATGAGTTACGATGCTCAGTGATGTTAAGTAAACAACGTTGGAAAAATTTCTGTAAATCCTAGTCATAGTGTCGATTTCAAAAATAAGGCCAAGTTAAAAAATAAAAGTAAAAGTAACAATGTTATATATTTATTAAATTATATAAAACTCCTTTGTATTTCCACATATTGTTGGAGGTTAAATCGAAAATCCAAAAAACTGTGATTCTCTGGTCAAACCGCGATAAATGGAAACCCCATCTTAAGTGGAGTTATAGACTGTCATATGAGTTTCATAATGTTTCCATTCGCGCAGAAACCCATAACACTGACATTACTAACTTGTTTAAAGTCTCTGTAAATATTTAACTTTTATGCGTGCCGTTGATGTGTTAAGTTTTTTTGTTTTTAATTTTAAGTTATACCTGAGAACACCTATTAGTAGCCATATCACTGGTTGTTGGTAGTGGGTTAGGTTTTTGTTGTATATGACGGGGGTTTTAGGTGCAGAATAACTGAGTAAGTATGCTCTCCTTGTTTTTTATTCATTTACGAATTTATGATAATACGAAAAACCAGCACGTGGCCCGAACAAATCGTACATTCTACTCATTAATGAAATTATAATTACGAAATGCCTTGGAGGAGGGGTTTAGGCCCCAAAGTGTATAATAATGAATATACATACTTTGTTTCGAATAGAGTATGGTCTCTAGCTTGTGGTTGAAAATAAATCTGGTACCGAATAAAGTATTGTATAAAATTACTTTCCTGTAATACACGTTATATTACGTAAGGCTAGTAAAAATTAAAACATCCCAACAGGCAACATATGGTCAGTTATTGCTATATAAGGTTTAACTTCATACTTGGCCTCTTCTTATCTGTCAGTCTAAAAACTGTAAATTATTGTTAACATCACCATCAGCTGCTTTCTGTAGGTAACGAAAACACGTGTTGAAACAATAGCGCCGTCAAACGGAAATTATCTTTGTGAAGGCTTAACATTTAAGATAGGATAATTTAAAGTTCGGACATTCTTTATATGTGCATATGTTTGAGGGCCTGAGCTGTTGCTGTGCTTGTAAGCTCTCCTCCCCCTCTTCAAACTCGATGCATGGCCTTTCTACCAATATCAACTTTTAGAATTTATAGTTAACAATGGTAATTTACAATATAAAATATTTTTATTTCTTTAATTGTTGAATTTTTATTTTACCTTTTTATGCACTTATTTTTTTTAAACCAAGTAATTACTTATATTTAGTACGACATTCATACTCTGTATTGCGTTTCAACTAAGTGTGAAGACAGTAAAGGGGTTGGTTATTGTACTGACTTTATATGAATTACATCGCATTTCAACAGAACGGGCAAATTTTGATAATTTAAACACAGTAGTGTGACTTAACTAAAACGTTAAACATATTACACTTCAATTGAGCTTACTAACCGATAGTTTGTAAGCTAGTTATGGTACTTGAAAAATTGTATGTAAAATGAACTCTAAAACTAAAAGAGTATTACCCAAAACGTGCATCTAAAGGCAACAAATGTATTAAAACATAACTTTCCATCTCTTTATTTGTCAGCTTTTGTAATCCAAATATCCATATAAGAATCCAACAAGGTAAAATTTGTAATCCAATTTCACTGAGTTGGTTTTTGTAAACTTTAGGCATGTAACGTAGATATGTATTCGTTCAACAAGTACACATACAGTGTATATGTTTGGACGCGAATCTTATGTCAGGGAAAGGCACGTTGAGCACGTGGGCAGAGTTGAGATCATCTCTAATATTAACCTTACGCAATAATAAAACCTGAATTGTTGCGTAATTTAGTAACCCACATACATTTCAAACTTTCCTTGTGCAAATATACACGTGTACTCGACTTTCGGCATTTATAAATTAAGTACATAGCAAAACATGCATGTAAAGGGTCGTGTGCATAATCTAAAAGTAACAGATTTGTTGCGTTTATAGTCATTACGAATACTTCATACTGACAAACAATTACAGTATAGTCTAGAAAAAACGTTAACATGTGTATCTTGACTACTGTTTAGTATTGTGCTGTGAACTTTTACTGAAATTCATGAATGCATATAATTTTTCAAGCCTTTTTACCAGTCTGTATATCCGCAATCTTTTATTAAATAACTGTTTAACGTACCTTGACATTTAATATACATTTTATTACAGTCTCATAGATCTAATCTAGTAATTAGTTAAGCTCACTACTATTGGACATCGTGAAAAGTTGTAAACCAAGTTAAATTAGCCAGTATTATAGGTGTGTGGGCTCCTTAGAGGTGTAAAATAAGCCAAATTAGGTTATGCTACACGCTGTACAGGTCTTCTTAGACAAACCAAGTTTGGTTAAGCTACACGATGTACAGGGCACCTTAGAATTATGTACATATCAATGTATAAAATAAGTCAGGCTTTGACTAATCCATGATCAAAACAAATTAAAGGAAGGATTACAATCCAGTGTATTCCAAGAGTTCGTGGATTTTGTGTAGTGTTGTTTCATTTGTCTGATAATGTTTGGTCATAAAGCTTTGTTTGTAATTAAGCACAAAACTACACAATTGGCTATCTGTGCTCTGCCCACCACAGGTATCGAAACCCGGATTCTAGCATCGTAAACCTTTTGTACTCCGCAGACATACCGCTGTGCCACTGAGGGGCGGTCATAAAGCTCTAGTTAAAGAAATCATTTTGTAGGTGCTGAATTCGGCGACTTTACTGGTATATCTTCGTAAGGAATAGCATAAATACCCATTTCATTCTACAACTGCTTGTGTTATATGATGGGTGAACTGATATGTTGCAGAAACAAGTTGTGTACACGTGACTTGTGTTGTTTTACCAGGTAGAGAAATCCTTCATCATGTTGTCCTTTTGCTTCTGACCTTTGTGTTCATGGATTCTCGCCTTTTACAAGATGTCAATTTTCTTACCACAGCTGGGTTACAACGTGTTGTAGGTGTGTTTCTTAATGGTCCTAGTCCACAAGTTGATCCACATTCCTTTCTTTTCTTGTAGTGTCAGGGATATTCCATCTTGGAAATCCTAATTCCTCGATCTAAACACATTCATGGCCTGTGTGTATGAATATGTTGCGGTGGAAAAAACTGTTGTTACATATCTTTCCCAAAATTAAACAGTTTTTGGTTGCATCACATTACTGATAAAATGCCAAACAATGTCAAATTTATTTCTGGTACATTCTGTTCTATTGCAATTTTATATTGGCTATAGTTGACACGTGACGTATTGACTTATATATTCGAAATCGTTTTAATATAACGTACTCAACCCTGTATAAGTAGACTGCATAATTTCATTACCATGCTGCTTGTGGCCTCATGTTTGTCAAGGCTAGCATTGCATTGGATTGCTGTGAATCGGCTAAAAGTTTCATTATTAGATTGTGGAAGCTCTTTCAAACAATGATACAATCACTTGGATACCAGAACAAAGCAGAATATCACCGACAAAACAAGCAATTTACCACTATTTGTTAATTCTGGCTCTACAGTTTAAGGCACTCTTTAGAGGGCAGCAAGTGTACACAGTTTAAAGTACGCAGACCTCAAAACCGTGTCAGAAGAAGAGGGTTTAACAGAATGGAGTGACTTTCTCATCACTAACATGGTTTGCATAAAAATGAACTCACGGGGATGATTGAAATTATTTTATGTCGGGATAACAATAATATTGTTGCGTCAGCGAGGTCACGTGACTAGTGTCACGCCACCTGCATCCCGTTCCTTCGGGAGTGCTCTAGCATTTACTAGATATATGTTAGTCTGGTATATATATATATAAGACGCTCACAACGTGACGGGACAACAATGTGTGTAGGTAGTGAGTAATTGATCTGCAGTCAGAGAGTATTGTTGAAGTTCGTTATAGCTTTTGTTTTAGCGCGAATGTTGAAATCAAGTGTATCGTAAAGTTATATTCAGAAAGAATAAACCAGTTTTATTAAGTAAGGACTTGTATCGCTAAAGTTTCGTCGGAACGAAGTTACGGAAAGTTAATTAACAAACGGAGACGTAACAATATTTTTATTGCTTTAAGCAGTGTTGTTCTGACAACAGAAAATGTGACAGTTGAAAAATTGCCAGATTTTGCACTTTTACAACTAGAAAATAATATATATTTTCCATTACATAATGAGGAATATTGTTCAAAATTGATTTTGTCTTTGTTTTAAATTTTTGTTGTTAACCTTTCTTGTTCTGCTCGTGTTTATGTCAATCCTAAGACACAAATATTTTGTATTGTGATACTTAGTATTTACTTGTTGATTCTAGTTTTATCTGTAAATACCACAAAGATATGCTTAATTAAATAAATGTTCTACAAACTGTAAACACGGAATTGACTTTGTTGATTATAAAGACATAATTTATCGCTAGTTTGTTCTGAGTCAGTAGAAACTGGTTATTGTTGTCTGATAACATCTCCAGTACAAACCTTGTCTCTACGTTGTAAAAATATGTATTTTGAGATATCTTAAGACATTTTTTCAGTTGTATTTAAAGTGTAACAATGAAAGTAGCTTAATTTTAGTGGTAATGGTAAAGCATGTTTGGAATTATTAGATAGTTTTTTTTTTTTTCATAAATCGTAACTTAGAAAATCATGTAGGTTACGTCACATGATTAAGGAAAACAAAAATATCAGGATTTATGTATATATTCGCATATTGAAAAATAAATATGTAAAATAAACAAATAAAAGAAATATAAAATTTCCTTTCCCAGGAACATGCTACATATTGCTCCTGAATCCGCTACGTATAACTGAGCAAACTTGTTACATATTGATGCTTTTGGATGAAAGATTAAAACACGATGACCATGTGATTGTATACACACCTATTCCTCTTCTGAGGAAAAGTCGTCCTCTTCCCTACAGATAATTGGTATCTTCAGTCTGTTTTAACAAAGGTTTTTTTCGTAATAACTCCCAAGAATAAATTTGCGCTAATTTTTGACTTACTTTTTACAGGCGAATGTACTACCGTGTCTTCAATCACGGGAATCTTCTCGACTTTCCTATTCGGATCCCATCTAGCTTGACGTCATAATAATGTGGATATTGTAGTGTCACACACATAACGCCATGCCTGATTTGGTCCTGGGAACGCCCTCCTTGATAGGCTTTTATATAGCAGAAAAAAATGCCGAAATTTAGAAACTATTTTCTCCTATGTTAGCGATTAAATTCAACTAAAATGAGAACAGGCAATCAAAAAAGGAAGTATTATAGAAGAAAAAGTGGAATTGGACTCGTGTAACTCACGAAATTCGGAGAAATCGAGCGTGACCGACCGACACTTGGCTTTTATATATATATATAATATTGATAATATTGTTAGTTTTCACCCCTGTGTGTTTGTTAGCAATATTTCTTGAAAACGGCTGAATGGATTTCGACTAAAGTCTGTATATATTTGGAATATGATCCAGCTTAGAAGTGATTAGTTTTTAAGAGGGTCAAGGTCACGAAAATCCAAAAAATACTTATCTGTTAACATGGGGACCGATTTTTCACACTGTTTTTGCCCGGTAACTCAGTCAAAAAATTTGATGAAACTTAGTTATAATATGTAGAACATTATTATTCCTCACTGTCCTGCCAAAAATGGTCGATGTCTGTTGATAACGCCGGGTATACGGATACATTTTCGTATATTTTGTGGGCCGAATTTGATCATCGTTGAGAGGCAGAGGTATGTACTCTACTGAGTGCCACTCTAGTTTTTAGTAAGTATGTTAGGCCCTCTATGTAACGAGCTTCATCCAGTAAATTTACGAAGTAATTTCGAATTACTCTGAAACTGAGTTTTTGCAAAGAAAGAGACTGGACACAAGTGTAAATACACGATAAAAACAATCTTTATTAAGTAACGCACATCCCATTGTGGGTATTGGGGCATTCGCCTTTACGATAAAGCTGTGTGAGCTGAAAAACTGCCAAGTTGGTGAATTCTCCAAATTTGTAATTCTGTTACAGTCTTAGAAAATATCGCATAATTTTTAATTTTATAGCATAATTCCTTCCCAGCAATTTGTAATATATCCCTATGCATGCTAAAATTCCAAAATTGAGTACGTTGATTCCACCGCCAGGAGGCTTCGTCAGAGATACAAAGATTGGTTTGTTTTGAATTTCGCGAGGGCTATCTGCGCTAGCCGTCCCTAATTTAGCAGTGAAATACTAGAGGGAAGGCAGCTAGTCATCACCACCCACCGCCAACTCTTGAGCTACTCTTTTACCAACAAAATGTGGGATTGACCGTCACATTACAACGCCCCCACGGCTGAAAGGGCGAGCATGTTTGGTGGGACGGGGATTCGAATCCACGACTTTCAGATTGCGAGTAGAGCGCCTTAACCACCTGGCTATGCTAGGCCAGATATACAGAGAACATCAGATTAAAAATTATCCCACTAACATCGACAAACACACATGAGAATACAAGGAAAATTAGCCAACCAAACACCAGTTCAAAATTAGTTTACAATCCAGCAATGAAAGTGACATATGCACATTGAAAACCATTGCTATTCAACTAAGAATATCGGTGTTAACTACTAAGAGTAGGATGTGCCTATGAAACATATAAGCATGTAGTTTAATGTAGAACTCTGGACAAGGAAATGCGTAAGTTCCTTTTGCCCTAGTTACCTATTCTGTAAAATAGAAAATACTATGCAAATATAAGGAACGATTTTTACCATTGGTAGATCAGGTGATACCTTGAGGATACAACTTCCTCTGGCGTAGGTTAGTACACACATCCCGAGAAGGGTAACATTCTATAATTGAGTAACTTTTTGTTTTATTAGTCTGGAATAGTTATTTTTTCTTCTTCAGAGATCTCTGAAAGCTCCTGTAAAGGCGCTATCTTTTGTCCACACACCTTACCTTAATTGTGCTTAAGTTGTTAAAAAAATGTTCTCACTCTGTTTTACATTGCACCCAGTGTCTCCTTCTTTAGTACAAATTCAGTAAAAACAATAAGAACAAATATTTATTCTGTGAAACATTTTCTATCAAATGTCACATTGTTGTGACTTTTACCGAAATCGAAGAAGAAAACAATTTATCTGGAAGTATTACCACACTGTTAATAAATGAGAATTTGAAAGGCCGTCTATGTTAACAATGCCAGAGAGGTAGATAATGAGATAAACTATTATTGTGGTATGTAAAACATACTAGACACACTAGATTAGAAAGGTGAACATTTTTTTGTTCACCAAAATTTCAAAACTTTTCACACACGCATTTATTGTGTCTATAATACACACAGTGTGCAGATAACTGTCTTTGAATTGCAACGATTGTGTCTTTGAGCTAGACATGTGCAGGCAAGAGACATTCCCCTTTGGTATCTTTTAACTTGCTTGTAGAAAGTGGCACTGGAGAATTTCTTGGACTTTTAGTAATATGGTTTCTAGTAAACTCTGTCATTTAGAAGTTTAGAAATAGTCTTCCATATATTTTTACTAATCGGTTAACAAAATTTTATGGGTTATAAATTCACGGAGAAGTTATCCTATTCAATATGTATATGGTGGTTGATTTTCGTAGTCTAGTCAGGCCAGATGTGGCCTAGTGGATAGCATGCGTGGTCTGTGAATGTGTAAATTCGTGGTTTACTTCTCATTGTCTCAACAACGTACTTTGGGGCAGTAGAGTGTATAATTTGTTTGTTGTTAAGCGCAAAGCTGCACAATGAACTATGTATAGTATCTATATATGCAGGTATCAAAACCCGATTTTAACATTATAGGTTGTACTTTTAAAATGACAGTCAGATTCCACTATTCAATCAGTAGGCAGTGGATGTTTTTGACTAGCTGCTTTCCCTCTAGTCTGGTCCCCCAGTGGGAAGCAGTGAGTCTTCGGATTTACAATGCTAAAATCAGGGGTTCGATTCCTCTCGGTGGATACAGCAGATAGCCCGATGTGGCTTTGCTATAACAAAACACCCACACGTACATCCACCAGTCTATGAATTCAAAATTAGGGATAGCTATGCACAGCTAACCTTTGTATGTTCTTGCACAAACTTCTGAAACAAATATGGCATACTTTCATGACTTACAAATCCTTATTTTGTTGTATTCATGATTTTTGATTTACTTCTGTTTGTACCTTTTTACATGCTACTCAAAATTGGGGTTAATTTGCAGTAGAAACTGTTTCTGTATTTTTCTAATATTATAACTCATCCTGTTTTAATTTGTATCTTAAAGTGAAATATATTTAAAGTACATCAACTTTGCTTTCACTTTTATGTAATTATCTCTAGTTCATTTTGTGATAGCCCACTTGTAATTATTTTAACTATAAATTCATTTCTGCTGTTTTATGTGTTTTATTGAGCAAACACCTTTGTGGCGAAGAGGTAGATAGTCATAAAACTTCATTAATTGTCGTCTTGTGTTGAAAAGTTACGTATCACAGAAGCCATTCCATAGAGGTTTTCCTCGTTAGGCTCTGCATATGTTTCATTTTTTCTCTTTGGTGTAGGTCATAACATTGTAGAGGGGTGTTAACTGGGACTAAATTTTCCCTTCAATCAAAGTATAATGATCACTGACTTACGTAATCTAGGAGTCTATTGTATTACACTGAGACTTTGGGTTGACTTAATTCTTCAGTTTCCAGCTACAAATTTGGCCAGCTTAGTTTGATAGGAAGGAAATGGCACCAGTAGACCCAGAAACTGCAAGACATTTTCAATGTATAGTGTATTTATTGAAGGTTCCTGTACTTTGTAAAAAAAGGTTGTATCTAAAGGCCCGAGATTTGTCTAAACAATATCTTAGTTATAGCATCATAAACAAATATTAAATGAATATGAAATAAATATTTTGTTATTCATAGAGGCTCAGTTACACTTTATATTTTATAGAAGTTAGAATAGCTGCAAGTTTAATAAATCCTAAAATTATTCTCAGCCTAAGAACTGATTTTTTTTTCTTGTGACAAACGAAAGAGCACATCTAAAAAAAATGTATGAAAATTTTGTTCAAAAGTAAATTCAGTTTCAAAATGATAATAGGGTGTTTGTGGATTGTCTATGAATTTCTGTGCAATCGTACTGTTCCAACAGGCGCTGGTTTATTTATTTGTAATACTATAACTTTTAATACGGTATACCTACCTTCACAAAATTTTGCAGGTTATCAGTAAACATTACAAGGCTTTTGTACACAAAATATCATTTTTTTTTTCAAATTACAGATTTGCTCGTGCATTTTTTCTTTTCGAATGTTGACTATCCAACATGCAAAATAATTTTGATTTTAAGATTAAAAATACTTTTATGCGAGATCTCTATAACCTTCTAATAACCTACAAATCACTATCAAATCGTTTTTAAAGAAAAACTTATCCGTCATTTTCTCCATCTTATCTCTGCATGGCTTGGTCGAATTGACCGCTCTTATAACCACAATAAAAAAATAATTAGTAAATAAATCTAAATTACGTTTTTTCGTTCTAGAATGATTACAAATTGTAACAGGAAACCACAAATTTTTATTCTATATATAAATCATGTAACATTATAAATCTATACATATTTATTATTTTTTATCTTATTGTCCTTTTAGCCGTGTTTGACTAAGATTACAGAAGTTGCAATCATGCAGCTCATGTTACCGTATCCAATAGCATAGAATTGGCCCTTACAAAATTCAGCTGTCTTAGCTT
>NW_013668070.1:88591-90916 GCF_000517525.1 Limulus polyphemus
ATATATATATATATATATATATATATATATATATTATTATTATTATTTACAAATGAATTATTAAATTTTATTTATTTTTCTTAAAACATAGAACAGTAAATAAAGAAATATAGAAAACAATGATCTCAACTAGTAGTAGTACTACTTACAATTGTTACGAAGTTTGTATTCGCTTGCCGTATCCTACATGCTTAGCCTTGTCTAATTTCGTGGAGGATGTAAAACAAAATAATTTCTTTAGGTTTTCTATATGCATTTTGAAATAACAAAAAAATCTAAATTACTATACTAATACCACAGAATTCCATTGTAATTTGTCAGGCTTACTAATTAAGCTGTATTTGGGTCTAAAAAATTTTTTTTCGATCTCCATTTCGTCTTACCCCTTCTCTTCGAGCTTTGAAACAAAAGAACTATTTTTGACGATTACAAAGGCAGAGAAAACCACTTGGTGGAAATTCTGAGCTTTCGACTAGTTATAAGCACGTGATAGAGGGAAGTGGATATAAGTAAACAAGTATTTCGAAAAGTGGATGAGGTGTGCAGGGTTACTCTTATTGATTCACTAAATATAGTGATATCTCAGTAACTAGAAAAGATAGGAGGTTCTTATTTCATATTCTAGCTTGTCAGTATCGATAATTTAAGCTTACATTTAGTAATAAACTACAAACTTTGTATATGGACGTCAACACACCTAATTTAACCAAAGCTGCATTCAGCATACCACATGATACAAAAATCGATATTTAGAAAATTTGTTTTAATATTTACTTTTAAATAAAGAAATTAATTAATGTATAATACTAAAATTTGAATTATAATCTACAATTTGATACCAAACGTATTGACATACATTCATTACAATAGTAGTTCAATAAAATTTTGAATGCAAGTCTACAAACGTGATGACATGTCGTCTGACCCCTACCCGTAGTTATATGTTTAATTAACAAAGTTTATTTAATATGTATACTGTTCTCCTTGTTGCTTCTTGCCATGATCTTAAGTTTGCCCCTGAAGAAGAAAGGTACACCTTTCGAAAGGGTTAGTGTTATAGGGTATCGTATTTTTGAGTTAAATTTGCAATCCACTAGTTTTCTCTTATCTCTCTTTCGGCTTTAGTTTTGAAATCAATTTCAATACCGATGAGAGTCGCATCATTAACAGAATGACTGGTTTGGTGGTAAGTGTTGGGCGACAGGAAGGCCTTTTTTTGGTTAGTAAAAGATTTACATTTGGTTGAAACGCTCTCTAAGAGTCATTTAGTCTGTCCTACATATTGTGAATACATGTTTGACATTGTATGAGGTAAATGGTATTTTGTGTTGTACAAGTAATTACTTTACAAGCTTTAAAGTATTTATGGTTATATCTGTCGGTAAAAAAGTTGGTGGTTTTTATAAAATTGCAGGTTTTAGAGACAAGATCACATGGATGACAACCATTCTTTGATGGGGTGTAATTCACTTTTGCATGGACAAGAATGTCTTTAAGACTTTTACTCTTCCGGAAGGAGATGACGGGAACTTCAGGCACTTATTCAGTTGTAGTAGATATTTTTTTTTTCTTTTTCAAAATGCGGGAAACGTTTTTGAGTTTAAAGCGATTGTTAATACCGAGAGGAATTCTGTTTGAAACCTTACTATTACACTATTTAAGGATGGTTTTTTGTTGAGTGTTGTTAGCTTTTTCAATTTTTCTGTTAATTTTGGGTATCTTTATATCTTCTTTGTAACACGGTTTGTTTAGATCCTTTGTATCTTGTAGAACCTCAGCTCTGATCCTGAGTTCAACACAAAGGCACACCATTCTTTAGTAGCAGTTTGGCGACAAAAAAGAGAGCAGCCAGTCACGCGAGAAGCTACTTCTTGAAAGAATGGTTGCTCCGTATAGCTGGAATGCCAACGTAAAAGCCAATGTACACTGGTTCTTCTTACTAGTCGACCCACTCCCAAACGTTGTAGAACACGTGTTAAATTTAGGCTTCTAATTTTCATGCTACGTTAAATGAGACTATGAAGAACTTGGAAGAGTATACATAAAACAGAGTACATGCATTCAATGTTACACAGATGTAAGGTAATAATGCTAAGTACCATGGCCTCCTCTTTATCTTAGATCCCCTTTATATTGATTTAAATGATAATGAGATCATTGTGATTTTTACATGTATGCCATCTTTTTGAGCACACAACAAATG
The DNA here is from genome assembly GCF_000517525.1 of Limulus polyphemus. NCBI lineage: Eukaryota > Metazoa > Arthropoda > Merostomata > Xiphosura > Limulidae > Limulus > Limulus polyphemus. The sequence continues at coordinate 90,795 of NW_013668070.1, forward strand.
AGCAATGCAAAACCCAACGACAAGAAATACTCCAATGATCCCATTGGATGACGCAGTTGGGTAGGCCTTGATAGCCATAATCACCAAGTCCTGTGCCAGCTCTTGCAGGCTATCCCCTTTAG
>NW_013668070.1:91798-94021 GCF_000517525.1 Limulus polyphemus
CACATTTAAATCGCTGCTCGACTCACAGTAGCTTCAAGAAAATAAATTACTAACATAGTTTATAAAGGTGATTTATTTCCAAAAGTCTAATATATATATGATAGTTTAATACTTTATCATCGCTGTCTGTATTGTCACTACAAAAATTTAACTATTCTATATTTCTTTGAAAGATCAATATATACCACTAGATGCCGTTGCAGGTGCGGTTTTGAATGGTGTAAGGCTGTTATAGTATGAACTTTTGCAGTTCTGATGTTTTCATTCAGGCTTTTGTTCAATAATGTTTGTGGTTTGATAAATAATTTGTAAAATCTGCGAGAAGAACTTCTACGTCTCGGTTGGAACTTGTACGTTTTTTTATTATTGGCTAACAGCGGCAAATTTCAAAAGAAGCTTAACGTTGCATGCTTCAACCCGCGGGAGCGTTATAAATAATCAAGATGAACATGGGGTAAGTAGTACTAGTATACTAAAGTAATGCTGTATATTTGTTAACCAAATATAATCTAATTATAGTGTATGAAGCAAGCATCGTTTATTTTTCTTTTATGCAAGCTTTTATCACGGATTTTACTGTCACTACTATACAAAATGTTGATAATTTTATGTTCAAGAACAAAGATTTGTATGTTTCACTAAATGGTTTATTTATTTCACTACACATGTATGGACAACTCCACCAGTTACCGTTAATATAGTTTTGTTTGTTACATATTTTCAATGTTTATCTGAATCGGAATTTCTTGAAAATTCTGTGTGTGTGTGTGTGTGTGTCTGTCAAGCCGCTAAACTGTTAAACCTGGCAGGTACACTTAGGTGTTGGTGTTCGGATCTGACCCTCCCTTACGTCTCCCCCAAGGGGGTCCTTATGTCTTTCATGTGCATTAAAAATCAGATAGTATTAGATATATTGTGATACTACCCACTATAATTTATAAACCGAACGTATTAGTGGGTGAAAAGTTAGACTCGTACACTTTATTTATGTTTTTGGCTTTAGGTCCGACAAGAGAATAATTTTCTCGTAACTACGTTTTTCAGAGCTGCAAACACTATTGGGTGGTTGACTGTTTTAAATATTCGCGAAAATCTTCAAAAAAGCTATTTACCCTAGCTGTTTGTAATTTGGAACTGATATACTGATATAGGCATCTAGTCAACAACATCTCATTGTTTATTTCAGTGCATATTTGTTTCAGTCAAGAACAAGTTTTCTTCATTATCAAAATGTTTAACAAATTCAGAAAGAGGCACTCTTATATTTCATCAAGTTAAAGACTTATTTATTTTGCCTCTAGATAAAAAAATGCGTGTTACGTGTGCAAGCTGACCCAATTACTTTCACAAATAAAGGTAACTAGCTGACGTACCCTTTTAGCATATTGGAACATGGGGGGGGGGGGGATTAGTGAGAAAATAAAGTAGCCAGAGCTTGAGATTAAAATACAGTTATATAGCTGAATACTCTCTCTTAAAGTTTCACACATCAAATAAATGTTTCTTATATTTTATTTTGGAGAGTATGTTTAATTTTTTAGATTTGACAGTTTTGTGAACTTTTTGACCCAAGTTTTTATTTTGTCACAGAAAGCTTGATAGTAAAATTTCTATTATACTTTTCAAAAGAACATTAAGACGTCGTGTTTCATTGAGGGAAAATTTTCGAATGATTAAGATTACTAAATGTGTGTTTCCGTTTAAATCAAGGCGATTTTTTAATCGTAGCAAACCTTCGATAGTGTAGTTAACCGTACAAATGTAGAAATTATCCTTATTTAATTGATATTTTTACGAATGCTTATGTCACCTTCCCATCTATCTTATTCAATATAATCCTCAGGATACAGTACATCTTAAAAGAGAGAATGATATTCAAGCCAGGGTAAGGGGTATGAAGTACAACATATATACTTTAGAGAGATAGACACAACTCAGTATTAACTTGAGATTTCTTTGGGAGATAGGTATACTGAAGCATATTAAATTGTGGCTTAATAAATCATAGAATAATCTGTTTTTGCGTAAATAGATGTATTCACAATAACAAGAACTTTACAGGCAATTTTATGGACAAATCTATATATACTACTAAAACTCTGAGATTGTTTGTTTGTTTGCTTGTCTGTAATTAAATATAGATAAAACGGCGCCCAATAGCGCCATATTTATAATGAATTGAGAATAGAAATCGAATAAAACAAGTTTCGTTAAAATCGGGCC
>NW_013668070.1:94891-113261 GCF_000517525.1 Limulus polyphemus
AGTAACACTTATTCTTCGACACGGTTATATGCAGCATCAATGCATTGTGTGAATCAAAATACTGCTAATAACAATCCTTTGTAACATTTATATATGTAGATGAAATCTCTAGGTTCAGAGCCCCTATCACATATATTGTGATTTATTTTATTTTTGACTCTTGTAAAAATCAAAGTAAGGCACAAATCCCAAATCTGCCTGCTTTAGTCTGTGGGGATTGTCGCGAGTTATCCTTGTGCTAAGTTTCATTTGGATTGATAGAAATATAAGATAACAGCAGGCTAAAATATTTATTTTTGTAATGTTTGACCTTTGACCCTTAAAAGTGAAACTTGAGCAAAAATGAATAAGTTTTTCTAAGCATATAGGATCAAGGTGTATGACCTCCAAGTTTCAAGATGATTGGCCCAGAAATAAAGGAGTGGCACACAATCGTAATTGTTGGAGGGAAGAGAGATACAGTAAATATAATTTGTCTCTCGCCCTACGGAGATTAAAATCAATATCCTTATAAGTTACAGCTTTTCCAGTAATTTTGAGGAAAAGTTTTTATTTAGATAGGTATAACGATCATTCTCAAACACACAACTTACTTCGGTAAAGAAAGTTTTTGAATTTAGATCAACACTAGAACAGTGAGTAAACAATACACTTAAGTTAGATATTAGATAGTGATTACTTATGCGTATACATATTAATTCCCGAAGATTCAGGGTTTCTATCATGGATAAAAAATAAAATTTAAATTAAATGTGGAATTTATTGTGAGTACAGTTGGGGCGTAATTAGGAATGTCTGGGTAATAATGTTAATATATGGGTGTTTATTTATTTTGGGGTTTTATTTCGTTAATGAGGCTTCTCTGATTTTTCTTTAGTTAATGTTAGGTTCGTGTTTTAGTACATTGACGTTCTCTTCGATAAAACTGGTTGTTTGTTTGTTTGTAATTAAGCACAAAGTTACACAATGGGCTATCTGTGCTCTGCCCACCACAGGTATCCAAACCCGGATTCTAGCGTTATAAGTCTGCAGACATACCGCTGTGACACTGGGGGCAACTGGTTGTTTTTGAACGTATGTTCATTGATGTGAGGAAGGTTTTTTCTTTTAGTATTCTTTTAACATAGAGTTCAATTTACGTACTGTTTCACCTGGGTAAAAAGCTAGACAATTATAATGCTTCATTTCTTTAATGTTTCCTGGAGTTTTTAAAACATATTTACTTGTTTATCCGTAAATAAGTAAATAACTAAAAATATTTATTTTATATATACAAAAACTATCAATGTTGCGTGCGTACTTGAAAATGATCGCACAAGTTACCCAAATGTCTTACCTGTCTACATAAAAATTATTCTCCAAAACTTACTGTAAAAGCCGAAAGGTATAAAAACGCTTATCTCCAGTAAGTAAACTTTACCGAAACTGAGGTCTCACTGTGATATAGCGTGATGATTAGAGCAGTCGACCTGTAATATGCGGGTTGCAGGATGGAAATAATCACCGAACATGTTTGCTCTCTCTGGCGTGGGGGCGTTATAATGTGATGTTCAATTCCAGTGCTTGTTGGTAAAGAGTATTCCAAAACTTGGCAGTGGGTGGTATTGACTAGCTTTCTTCCCACATGTTTTTCACTACAAAATCAGGGAGCGCTAGTACAGATAGCCCCCGAGTAGCTTTGCGAGAAATTTAACAAACAAACGAAACTAAAATTATTATTACTTTCTATATCTGTTTTTCCTGAACCAAAAAATGTTATAACCACAGGGTTCACATTGAGTGATCTATTGGAATGTTATTTCCTTAACTTATAAATGCAGTATTAGCTTTAAATAACCGTTTCTAGTGAGAAAAATATAAAAACCAGAATATTTGAAACCTCTTTGATTTTTAACTGTGCAATAAAGGAAGACATTTAAAATGAGAAACAACAGCAATAAAAAGATGATCCAATCCCTTTATTCTTTTGAAGGGTAATCTGAGTGGTCAACTTCTAATGAGGAAGTATTGGAATTTTCAGAGACAAAAAGACAATTGTTGGACATATGTAGGAAACGGAAGATATCCTTCTTAGGCAAATAATTACATCTGAGGGAGAATCAGATGGATAACGTCGAAGGAAGAAGAACGAGAGGCAGATAGATATTCGCTTGGTTCGATGAAATTAGAGAACAGATGAAGAGTACACGATGATGACATAAGCTTGTCGAAACGTTGTACATTTGTAATAAAGTTTCTTTCACTACCCATTCAAGCCGTCTCTAAAATTTTCAAAAAAGTGGTCTCCTCGTCATCAAAGATGAAAAGCTTGAATCAGAAAATTTGGTACAGACAGCGAGGAATAGAGAATGATAGTCGACGACCCTCAAAATTTGGAAAGGACCTCATGATTGATTAACATATTTGCTTTTTTAGAAGACACTTATTATGAAGGATTGTTTGAAACATTAATTTGAGCAATATAAAAAAGTCTAGTACTTATTTATAGTAGTGTGCCACATTTTTCAAAATCATATCGGAATAAAATGAAAGTTTGAGATAAATATGTCCGCACTATCGACAGTTCCCTTAACTTTGATCCACGACCAGATGCCTATAAACTTATTATGTGAAATTAAACTAAAAGTATAGTATCTGTCAAACGTTAGTCACATTTTTTGATGTTTTGTTTCGCAATTCTATTTTTTTCTAATTTTAGTTTTGCCTTTCATAACGAGTTAGTTGAATTGAGCATCAATTTCTTTTGTCAGTTTGGCTCCACTTAAACCAAATAACGAAACAAGAAAATAAAATATTTTATAAAAATGAAGATCGCCGCAAATGTTTTTTTCCCCTTTTTATTTCTATTTACATCTTTATCTGTCCGTTGCCACTCATAACCAGAAGGGTGTAAAAAATAGCATTTCAGATCTATATTTTGTCTCCCACAAGCTGCTACCCCAAGAATCTTCTCGTTGAATATCAGTTGAGCTGGATGATGAGAAAGAAAATGACAATTATTAATAGTTAGTGTGCTTAGCATAAAATTCGCGCCTAGTGTATCTAACATTTAATAGGTCTACAGCATCGTTGTACGTTGACACTATGCCTGAAGAATTAATTTGAGTCCGTGAGGAAAGAAAATTTCTCTTGTTTTTTATATTTTTTCCGCGATGTAATATAACACAACTTGTTGTTAACCCTTTTCATTTTTATGAATTATGTATTTAATGTTATTAAACCAGTTTTAATTTCTTTGAATATTTCATATATAAATGCAGTTTAGAACGTCAAGTTTCATTCAAATCGTCGCCAGTCATCAGCTATATCTAGCCTAATGTCAATGATGGCAATGCAATTTTAATTTCTTGGGAAAATTGTTATGAAAATGAGGTAAAGACATTATTCTCATAGACAATTATTCCAATAGACATTAACCCTAAACTAAAGTCCATAATATTAATTGGAAATTATCCCCACCGTTAAAAATTGTTTATTTTCAAATAATAATGCTATAAATTAAGCAAGTTTTATAACTTTTACAAATAAAAACAAAAATATTGATGGACGTAAAAATGAAAAGTATTTCTTAAATAAAACAATCTCAATTTTAAAAAGCTGTTGATGTATATGAAAAGCAAAACTAGGTGATAATTACTAATATTTTATGTAGTTTAGTTATGGAGATAATGTCCTACAATCTTTGAGTACGTTCTCACAGTTTCATTATTTATACTTGGATAAAGAAGGATACAAAGAACAGATTCATGAACTATTACCACAATTTCAAATAAATCATTTATTTGAGATTAGATGGCAGAATAGTAGAGGATATTCAATGTCACACCAATTTTTAAAGTGGGGGGGGGGGTACACCAGCTGGTAGTTAGTAGCTGAGAGATTACTGATCTATAATTAGAAAAATCCTAAAAGAACATTTAGAAAAGTTTTGTATACTATCACCAAGAGTCAGCCTTAACTCAGAAAGGTTCATCTCTCTCTTGTGAATTTTCTAAATCTTAAAAATGTAGATTTAATTTAAAAAGGGGGTAATACAGTGGATTTTGTGTACTTTTGACTTTCAGAAAACATTTGATAAGGTGTGTACTGCAAATAAGACTTCTTTGGAAATATTAATCTGTTTGGGATAGGAGATAAACTAGTTAAATAAATTGAAAGTTGGGTGTTTGAAGGCAGAAGTTTGTTGTTAAAGGGATTATGTCACAGTAGCTTAATGTTACGAGCAGTCTACTTAAGAATTTTGTGTTAGATATTTTTCATTGTAATCATTATTAAAATAGCTATATTCATTACTGGGTTAATTTTTATTTTGATCTATATAGGTACCTTTATTTGATTAGAAGCTAATGGTAGTATATTATTTTGATTAATGACATTTATTAAGGAATAAACAGTGTATAGGTAATAATGGCTGGAGACGGCTTGAATGGGTAATCTTGTGTTAAACTTATCTTAAAGTTTTTCTTCATTACCCATTCAAGCGGTTTCCAGCCATTATTAGTCTCAAAGTGGGTTCTTCGTCATCGAAAGTATATAGGTAAGTTTGCAGGTGAACTTAAATGTACAGATATTTGAAATTGTACTGATCACACTGTAGTTTCCAGAGAGAGAGTTGTACTGTTTAGTGAGTTGGTTATAAATTTAGCAGATGTCTTTCACTCATAATGAAGTAATATTTGTCGCTGTTATGTGTATTTGTTATCACAACATTATTTATTTATTTCACTTGTTAGGAATAACTGTGGGTGAAGTTGATGAGGAACAAGACGGGCATAGCTATTAGAAAATCTCTAAAGGCCTCTAGACAATATATGTTAGTAAGCAATAAGGTGAACAGGGCTTTAGATTTTATACATAGAAATGTTTAGTAAATGAAGGTCATTAGTTCACTATATAAAAGATTCTGGTTATACCTCATTTGAAATATGGTGTTCAGTTTTGGCCATGTTATTTGAGAAAGGGTGTTGAACTGTTGGAGAGAGTTCGGAGTAGAACTGTTGGGATGATACTAGGTTTAGAGGGTTTATTGTATGGGGGATAGACTGAAACCTCTTAATATGTTTTTGCTGAAAAGGAGTGGTATTTCTGGAAGAGATTGTGAAAAATTACTTCATTTCTTCTTTCAGATGGAGGCATCTGTTGGTACATTATCATTATATATATATATATATATATCATTGCAAATCAGAGTAGATTATTAGTTTCTTGTCATCACCCGCATGCACTCGGTACAGCCGAATCAAGTATCATTATTTATGCTAATTGCTTAAGCTAATATCACACGATGCTAAATGGTCTTTAATTAGGATAATTTAATAAAATTTAGCAAAGTTGTGCTTAAAAGTTGGTAGCGAGTAATGAATAATAACTGTCCACCCATATGATTCTTTTGAAAACTTGAGCTAGAAACTGCTGATCTAGTTTGCTTGGCCTAACGAATACTTATGTATCTGCACGTCCTTTCACCCTATAGTTTCACTGCTCAAAATCAGCAGTCTTTAATCCGAGTGACAAAAACTAAAAATGGTCTACATTTACTCTTTTGTGAAGCTGTAGTAAAAATTGTAGACCGATAGCTCACGTGACTTTTTGTGTAGGTGTGCAAAAAACATTTTGGTCAAATTTGAGTGGTTTTTGTTGAATATTGTTGCACATGGGGCTTATATTTAGACCAAATTTGAAAACAGTTCTTAAAAGTTAAGTATGTTTTTTCTAACAAATAAAGTTTCCATACTTTTGGTGTGAAGAGGAAAAAAAAATTCAATCAGAATTGGAGATTTTATATCTCGTGTATTTCATAATGGATTTCCTTAAAATTTGGTATATGAAGTAAGGGTCCAGTAGAACATGTCCACTGAAAATATGTGACAGTTTGGAATACTACAGTCTGAGCTACAAAAAAGTGGAAAATTGCTAAACTATCACTCCTGTTAATAACACCCAGTATGTCCTACAGGTTGTGTTGGCTGTATATCTTGATGTAAGAAAGATGAGGTGACAGAAGGCCAACAAATTTGTGAGAATCATATTCCAACCTTCCAGATGCCTTTTAAGTGAAGAATTATAATTACAGATTAAGTCATCAAATAGCCTTTTGGCCCATCAAGGGTGTCTTGACTCCCATCCTCCCTTAAATTGCAAACAAAAACACTAAGTACTAAATATAGCCCTGATTCTCCAGTATTCACCAACACTTATGTTAAACCTTATTGGTGAACTCTCAGCTTTTTGAGTCATATTTATCCTGTCTAGCTATGAATAACTTGTTATAAGTCTTTTATAAGCCAAATTTAAATCCTCCAATGTTTATAAATTATTCTTAAGCATATTTAGAAATTTCTGCTGTATGATGTATTTTTTGTATAGTAATGTTACTCAAAATACCAAGGTTAATGTTAAACTGACCAACTCTCTTGTAAGTTTTATTCTTGACTTGTATGATTATGTGTTTAAAATTGAAATAACCATTTTCTTTAGTAAAAATTAGACTGATTGTTCCTTTACCTACATTATATTTACAGTACATCCTGATACAATGTAATATCAGTAAACAATGGCTTTATTTATTTGATTATTTAAGTTAATGATATTAACAATTAAAACTCTTTTAAAGATGCTAAAACTCCTATGGACAATAAGGGGCTATTTGGTCTTTCAAGGCTTTCCTAGCACATCCACCCTCCAGGGAAGTAAAAATTTAGACCCAACCCTTATTCTATCAGGAAATCATCAAATCCTTTTATGCTTTCCTGTAACATGCTGGCTTCTACTATTGCTAGCAGTAACTCCTTCCCTAAGTCAGTCACTCTAGTTAAAAAAAAAAAAAAATCTTAATTGGAGTCTATTCTTTCTTTTCCAAATCTTAAATGTGTCCTCTCATTCTATTATTTTTAGAATACAGCACAAAGAAATCAGAGGCCTTTATCCTACCAGTCTCCTAGATAATCTTGGAAGTTTAAATAAGATCACTTCTCGCTCTCTTCTCTTTTTTTTTCAGGAGAAAATAAGAGATCTTAAGAGATCCTTGTAAGATAATGCTTTCATCTCGGGAATCATCCTATGAACCCAGGCATTGACTGATATTTTCAGATCTAGGAGCCAGCCCAAAAACTGGAGCCAGGTGTGCTTAAACTAATTTCACTACTGTTTGTACTGGGAAATGTATATTTTCTTTCATAGGAACAAGTGTATGCTAATGAGCACAATATCAACAACCACTTAATTGTATTGCCTTTAAACACATACACTGATTGGTTGAATTGAGAGAAAGAAGAAAAATGAAATGGTAAGAAATTAGTGATGCGTTGTGCAACTGCAGAGCTTCATTCCTGAAAAAAACATGAAGTTCTGAATCTGCCATTAAAATCCCAGAAACAAAGTTCAAGTTAGGACTCAAAGAATGTGAAAATAGTTTCGGACTTAACCCTTCTCTTAATCATTTCCAATAAGTCAGTATCCTTTCTTAAATAAGAAAACCAAAAATGTACACACCATTCCTAATTTTGTTTGCAAACTCTGGCTTATTATACAATTATGCTCTAATAAACAAGAGATACCACAGTGAAAAATATTTGGGGATTTTTCTTTAGATAGTGCTAGTAATTTTCATGAACACTAAAAATTACATTTAGACTTGATGTATCATCATTTAAAAAACAAAACTTATAAGTGGTCCATTTGATGTACTCTGATTAAAACTCCTAAATTAAGTAACCCTTCAATCTGTTTATTATTTTTATCTTCCTTTTATTAGATGTAAATTATTTTTGCAGTTCAGAATGAAATTGTCATAAGTAAATTAAAGTACAACAGTGGTATCAAGTAGGTCTTTGATGTCTATTTCACCTTTTAAAAGGATAGACCTAAATAAAATTCTTAAATGAAGAACTAAATAAAACTCGGTTATAAATATTATCGTAGTAATATGTTATTTTTACCTGTAGGAAGGTTGGTCATCGACATAGCCATAGCAGCAGTCATTCATCAAGTGTCCATCATGAACATCGTTACAACCAATCAGCACTAACTTATACCAGAGCAACTAATGAAAGGGAAGAGAAGTTCCATAATGTTAAAGAATTGCCAAAATTGGGAGTAGTTGCAGAGAAAAAGGTTACATAATTTTGAAAATTGTTAACATTTTACACATATGAAATTAACTTTTCATGTATTAGGCCACTTATTGCTTCTTATCTGAAGTGTGAATATTAAACATGTTGGCATTAACACTTGTTTTTTTTTTCCTGATCTTTTTAAAAAAAATACATTTATTTCTGGTAATAATAGATTTTATCCTTAAAGCCAAAATATAAAAATAATTCGAATTGAATAATATATAATTTTGAACTAATAATATAACTCATCTTTGACATTTTATCAATGGTTTGTAAAATAGTCATCAGATACATTTATTGAAGGTTTATTTGACAATTTATAAATACAATTTGATAACGTGATTAATCAGCTTTACACTTAGTATATATTTTTTTAAAGAGTGAACTTTACTAATAGGTAATGACAAAGAAATCCAGGAATTTTATTTATCTTTTTTATTATTATTAAAGAACTTCCTAAGACAATAAGTATATAGTTTTTATCTTGTCGTTACATCATTATCCTTACTGATGGTACTTAACAATAGAAAAATGTAAAAAAGTTAAGGACAAATTTCTATCCAAATGTATTACTTTTGTTATTTTAGAACTCTTGTGGAATAAATCCAAAATAAAACAAATACACATACACACACACACACACACACACACACACACACACACACACACACACACACAGATAAACGATTTCTGAAACAAGAATGCTGTTATGCAGATCTCTTTAGTGAACAGTTGAATTTTTAGAAAATTACTAAAGTTTAGTATGTTGAACTTGGAAATATCTTTAAAAAATCCTTGATATTAGTGAGTTGTAATGCATTTTTAATTTTGTTGAAGTGAATGTTATGATAAAGTTGTTTGTGTATTTAATAAATATGCAATATAAGAAAGACTGAGTATAGATTTCTATTATTCAAACACAATTAGGTGATCAGGACAAATAATCAAAGCACATCAACTCCCAAGATTGTTGAATCTCAAGACAAAGTTTTGGTTGGTAAAATACGAACTGCTTCATCTCTAAGCTCATCTGCAACAAATACATCTGTGACAAAATCAAGCAAAAATGTGACCAAAAAAACAAAGAAGTATTTTGGCCACCAATCTTACAGTGACTATTCTAGTGGGTTTAGTGATAGTGACAGAGAGTAAGTTTATTTTTTTAAAATTAACATGCTGTTTCATAAGCAGATTTGTTCAGTTCATTAAACAGTTACTAAATCCTTTGACTTGCAGTATAATGGGAGTTAACAATTAATATATTTGTAACTCCAAAAATTAGGTTAAAAGAAGGTAACAGAAGTAATAGAAAATATGAGATATGTTGTATATTATTACTGTGTTATTCAGAGAACTCATTACTCTTGTTTTTTGTTAGCAATAGTTTGTTCAGAAAGTATAACTTTTGTAGGTGGTACAAAGAAAAGAAATGAGCAAAATATAAATTTTAAGACTTTTAGTTTATTTAAACTTTGTTATTTTGCTAATAGTACAAGACACGATACCTTAAAAATTTAAAAATAATGCTACAAATGTTAACTGCAACAGTTTGAACATCATTGGTAAAAAGACGTGCATCATTTGTAACTACTCACTATGCTTTTTTATATTAATAAATATGGCTTGAATAATATTTACTTCACCTAGTATGTTATTTTGCACATCCATTTTCAGAAATATTGAAATCATGTATCAAAATAATAGTATTTAGTACATGTATTTGATAGCAAAGCAAATAATATTTTGAATGTATTTCTTTTAATAATAAATAATGAGCATTATCATTGTATCATTTTCACAGTACTTTTTACTTGGAAGTTTAAGAGTTTTTGAAATATTTCAAGTATGTATTATATAATATTTTCTTTCATTACAGAAACGAAATAAAAACTGACTACACATATGCTAAAAGGTAAATTTTATGTAAATATTTGTATATTGTGAAATAGTTAAATTGTGATAAAGGATGAATGCTGTATTACACTAAATGCATTTAAATTGTAAGCTTTATTTATTATTATTATGCTTACTTATGCTTTTATTTGGCTCATACTTTTGAATACCTTGTCTAATGATTTTTAAGACTGTGAGGAGGATGCTAGTGGGGTGAAGAGAAACAAATGTTTCTGACCGACCCTGGTTATATTTCAATCCCCCCCGGGGAATGAGATATATTATTAACCTAAATACCTACCAAGCCTAAAAGTAAAGAAAGCTACTGCTTTACAAAAGGACTTGGATTATTTAGTGAGTTGGTCAAATAAATGCCACATGACTTTTAATAAGTGAAATATAATGCATGTGGGATATTACAGTTTGAATTATGAGTATAATTTTGAGGGGAATAATCTTAACAGTGTTATGGAAGAAAACGATCTTGGTGTTCTGGTTGATCAGTCTCTTTAGCCATTCAAGCAATTTGCTATTTCTTGCAACAGGCAAGGAGGATTTTAGGCTATATCTATAGAAATATGGAGTTCAAGTCTAAGGAGGTTATAATGCCTTGTATAGGTCACTGGTTAAACCACATTTGGAGTACTGTGTTCAGTCTTTGGCTCTTTATCTCAGAAAGGATATTGAATTGTTGGAAAGGGTTCTGAGAAGGGCTACTAGGATGATACCCAGGATGGAAAAGTTGTCATGCAAGGGTAGGTTAAAATCTTTGAACTTGTTTTCTCTAGAAAAAAAAAGAAGAGTAGAAGGGATGTGATTGAGATGTTTAAAGTTTAAGAGATTTGATAGTATTGATGGATTATCTGTCTTCGTATTTAATGTGAAAATGGGTAGACTTATGGACACAAGTAGAAATTTGGACAGGATATGAGCCATCTTCAGCCAAGACAGCTTTATAAAATTCTAACAGGGTGGTTGACCTTTGGAACAGATGCAGTTCCTTTAAAAGAATTTAAAGGAAAGCATGATAAACATTTCAGTGATAAGGGCTGACTTTGCATTTTTTAGTGTTTAGTTTAATTTGGTGGAGAGATGGATCAAAAAGTTCCTTGTTGTCCTTTAATATTATGTTTAACCTAAATTATTACAGTAGTCTCTGGTGGATACAACCCCTCCCAATAAGGACTTCGTTTTAAATATGAAATTTTTTTGTGCAAGGAACAATTTTACATTGATCTGACCTTCTATGAATGACTTCCTGACAGATGCGACATATGACAGTGATTTTCGGGTGGAAAGGTCGAATAACAACCTCTCTAAAATGACTTTTCTTCATATCATTAATGTAATTTACAAAGACCCATGAATACAGTGTATACATTACGGAAAAAAGAGGTCACATGTCCAGAGATTGCTTAGTAAATGTATCTTGGTACCCTGAGGCATTCAAGTTGAACTCCTTGGTACATACATTTAGGTATTTTGGTTTTAAAACTTTCAGACCCTGAAAAGTAACCAGTGGCAGTCAGAAACTGTTGTTTTCTTTCCCCCACTTGCAGAATTAAGGTTTATTCTTTCAGTGAATGTAGTAGATTTTGAGTTAGTGGCCTAGACGTTAAGTAACTTGATTAGTATTTACTAGTGGGGTGTGAAGATTATTTACTCACGGTTTGTTGAGTGACAGACTTGACTAATCTGTGTGGTAAGCATGACTAATGAAATGCCTCAAGGCATCTGGGAAAGCCAAGAACAGGAAGTTGCTGTGTAGAATCACTAGGCTCAAATTGTGTTGATATTTAAACGTGACATGGATGTTGATATAGACCAAAGTTGTGATGAAAGCAACAAGACATGAAATTAGAGAATTTTTAGTTAACGTGAAGTTGTTTTAATGCAAGATATTACATTTTATGTAGTATTTGTATTCAGAGAGGATTACCTTATTATGTATTGGCTAGAGTCTAGTAATAATTTAGTTCAGATATTTATTCTTATTTTTTTACTAGTTCTTTTAAATTTGTGGAATGGTCCCTTTTCAGAGCTGGAATCAAAGGATCTGAGTTTCAATGTGAAATTTTGATATAGGGTGAGACTGTTTTGTTCATAGCTTCTGATGTTTGGTTCTTTGTTTAAAATTTTAGCGTTTTGTATAGATATACTTTGGATTTTTTGAGTTGCAATGGTGGTGAATACAAGTATGGGATGTTTTTTTATTATGTTCAGTGAATCTGGTTTCCAGTTTTCTTCCAATTTCTCTGATGTAGAATTCTGGACATTTTTGCACGTTATTTTATAAATTGATACTAAAATTGTGCATTGAAAACTAACAATGAAATGCTTCTTGATATAATAATTGCCACACTCATGAACATTCAAAGTGACTCCATTAAGTGTGCTGAACAAACAAAGATGGATGATGTTTTATGAAATAAATTTTGTCAGTTTGTAATATTTTATGTATTTGTAATAAAAATGTGATATGTGGATGTTTATGAAATAAATGTGATCGGTGAATAAATTATTTTACATAAAACACAAAAAACAATTTAAGTTATTTTTATTGAACTGTTATCCATCATAACTATTATTATTATTATACAGTGTACCAACTTGCTACGTTATCCGACTACCTATAAAGTATATAAATCATTATGCTCAACCCCTGGGAATAGCAACTGGCACAGCTTGAACTTGGTCATTTGTGATCTGGTTATTGATCCTTTGAATAACGACTTTCTGTCAGATGTGAATTTTTTATCATGGCAGATAGGTCAGTTGTATCTAAGAGGAACTACTTTATATGAAATGCTTTACTAAGTTGGTTTTAGGGGCACTAAACACAGTTATCTTGTATACTGGCAATTTGTGTTTGTCATATGGGGCATAATATTTGTTTGGTTATGCCACATTCAAATGTTTTGCATAGCCATAACAAAAGCGATGTCTGCTGTCAGTATAGATTATTGGGTAGTAACCTTCAGTGACCTCAAAAATTTTTTAAATCCCTAGGGAAAAAATATTCATGTTTTCTTTTAAATCATTCATCATATTAACTACATTTATAGTAGATTTCAGAAAGTAACATTAAAATCCAATAGGATCTAATATTTCTTCATACCCTTCTGTACAGTAAATTGTGTGTGTGTGTTTCAGTTGGTTCTTCATGTTTTCAGTATTGTTTTACTTTCCAAAAGTATTTTGTTGGATTCATTGTTCATTATTATTTTTATTATTATTACTATAAGTGTTTTCCCATGAATTATTTTCTGTTTGTTTGGCTATAAGATTTTGTACTTCAATAAGCTTCTTGTATTTGTATGAGCTCTTATGAGTTTTGTATTTCAAACAGTGCTAGCTATTGTAGTTCTGGAAGTACAGACAGTTATGAAAGCCCTAACATGTCACGGCGTTGTCTTCATTCTACTTTCCATCGGTCTTCACTTGTTTCTGAAGAACATGATAGCAATGAACATGGTCAGTCTGTTAGTGTTAAGGATTAAGAAAACAATGTAATATAAAATGGGTTAATTAATTAATTAATTATTTAATCAAATGTTTTTTATACTCTACAATGATACGTTGATTTGAAGTCTTTTAATAATCAGTGACAAGACTCTCACTTAGAATTTATTTTTATTATCTACCATTTACTGACTAACTCATTTTTTGAATTTTATTTGTGTACCTAGTTTCAAATAATCATAAAACTCTCAGAAATAAATTGGGCAATAGAAATGTTCAACATACTACAGAAAAGTAAAATGTTGCCTAAATTATTTAAATGCTCTACTAAAGAGTATCACAAATAAAATCTTTATTCTTTTTCTACACAAATCTTTGATTTTGTTAAGGATATTATCCTTTTCTATTATTTATAAAGTAATTTTATGTATTTGCTAACTACTATTGGAATCAATAAGAACTAGGTTTAAAAAGATGTATATCTTTGTAACAAAAAATTAGTATGAAAAACATAGGTGTCAGTTGTTTGGAAAAGGCAAACAATCATTTGAATGCAAACACACAAAAAAGGCTTACAACCACTAACAAACTTGTGTAAAAGTCAGTATTATTTTGGAAAAAACATCACTAGCATACATGTTTGTAGTAGTATTAGCTTGAGAAAGACAAATTTAATAAAGTACAAATTGGCAGTGGTTTGGAAAAAGTGTAAAGTCTAAAAATCATTGGATTGCATTTCTAGGGTTTGTTATGGGTCCTTAGAAAATTTGTTCTTTAATTTCATTTGTCAGAATATAAGGATGTAAAAGCTCTTGAAAAAAAATTTTTTTCTTGCAAAAGTTTTTAAAAGCAATTACATCTGTTTTTGTTTTTTTTCTGAAAATGGCAGAAGTTAAGTTTTTTTATTTTATTCCTTGTAGTTCTTTATTTTAGTTTATTTGAAAAAATATTGTGATCAAATACTGAAGTAGAAATTTTCTGAGTGTACTGCATTTTATGATTGTTTATTATTAAAATGTGCCTATAAAGTGTTCATTTACTAATGTATTGCACACAAATACTAAATACAGCAACTGACACATTCTCTTGTGTATGCTATTTATAGTGATTTGGTCTACTATTGTCATGAGACAGTGAAAGGTCTTGCTGTCAGTAAAATGGTAACAATTTATATAGATGGCTTGAAAGCTACTGGAAATTTTATAACCTGTTAGACACAGAACTAGACCTGTATATCATTTTGTTGAAAATTTTGGATTCCAACTGTACATGAAGCATGTTAAGATCCTTATAAGCAAGGTATTGGGAAATTGACAGCCTATTAAACAGTTTGTATTATAGCTCTGTAATGTGAAAGATTACTCAAAGACAGCTAAAGACATTTTTTATTTTAAAATTCTACAACCATACGTAGGTGGTTAGAGAATTATCCAATTGTTGAGTGTACCCAGAATATGTTACCAGATTTAATCAAATGTGTAAAAGCAATACACGAAAAAAGATTTCTGATACTATGTCTAAGTCTCATTAACACTATTAAACAATGTTGTAGTGATAAACTAATTCTTGCCAAACTTTTATTCATTGTAAAAGAAATGCATTCCATCAGTAACCACTTTTCAGACTGCTAAACCACAAGCACTATGTATTTGTTCAGATCTTAAAAACATGGTTGGAGATGTTACAACCATTTACTTGAAGAAGGATGATGTAAAAGTTGCTAAATTAGCTTAATCCTTTATTAAAATTTGATCTTTGTGATGAATATAATCAAAAATGTGAAAGATGGGTTTCAAAACTGGTGCTAAATTGAGTGAAATGAAAGCATTAAAGTGAGTGATCTGCAATTATATGAATTTAGGATGAAATGTAAGGAATAAGAGTCGTGAAAAATTATAAGGAAAGCATCTATAAAATTATATTCTGCTAAAACCTATAGAGTTTGCCATAAACAAATATTTGTGAGTAGAAACTGTACACTTCTTCATTTTGGTGGCACATTTTCACTACTAATACTACTAATAGGCATACATGCCCAGTTGAATTCTAATACATATACTTGTGGGTTAATTATCATTGGTAGGGAGACTTGCATGCATAAATCCCCTATAAAAAGTTTCTGTGCATTCTTAAAAACGTATCTGTTATATGCAAGTTAGGTGATTAATCTAGTTGTGTCTAATGTACACCCAAGGCCAAAACATAACACCTGCTAGTAACTTTTGGCATAATGTCTATGGCATAAGTTATTTTTTCAAATTGCAATAATGTCTGTAAACATCCTCAGAAGAGTTCTATCCACTTTAAATGCTTTTTTTTTAAACATTTTTCTCTATTTAATTCTTAAGTAAGAGTAATGTTCCAGTTGTATAGTTTTTGTTTTATATTACATGAAGTGAGAGCTTAGACTTAATATGTTTTGTGGTTTTCAGTTATGTCCTTACCATTGCTAAGCATACATTTACTAATTTTAACTGATAATACAGGAAAGTGGAGTGAAACAGTAAAGGTTTTTAAGAATATTAAACAGAATGAATTTTCTTCTGTCGTGTAGATAGTGCATTAATCTCTTTTTGTTGTAAAAGAGTGCTTTATGCTTCACCTGATGCAAATGAAGTCTGCTCTATAATTGATGTTTATTTTACTGTGTGTTTCAGTGGTGATGAATAAAAGCGATGGCTATCGGATCCAGAATACAAATCCCAATTCCAGAACTTTAGAATCCTGGTTACCTTTTCAAATATCCAGTGAGAATGAGCAGAATTTTATTCTTTCTCATCATTATAACAACCTTGAATATATTACAGGCCCTAAGAATCTCAATGATATGTATGGTAGGTTTATCAACATTTTCTTTAGTCTTTCAATTTTTGCATAAATAGTAACAATCACATGCACATATATATGTTCTGGTTGTCATGAAGGAAGGCTGTAGTATTTTATATTGTAAATTTGCTTCTGGTCCTTATGGTTTAGATCTTATAATACCAGAAGAGAACGTTAAGATCCAAGTGAAGGAGATTTCAGTAGTCTGAAACACAGCTGTTTCAGTTACGTTTCAATCAAGAATAATGAAGTATGTGAAATATTTAGGCTACTAATTTTTCTTCATAAATGTGTTTTTGTACTTAAGGATGTAGAAGTCAAACTATTTAGTATCAGAAGGAATTAAGTCTTTAGCCTTGACAAGCCTTTCTACATGAAAACATAGAGGTCAAGCTCTCAGGTACCAGAGGGACCTACAACCTTAACAATGTTCTGTACTTATTCAGATTCTCATTCATTATTGAAATCAGAAAATATTTGAGAATTTTTTTAAAAAAATACTGGAAATATACAAAAAAAATTTTGGGAAAATAAACAATTTTAAATCTAAGAATCTGCTGTGTTGTGTTCCTTTGCTTGCTGAGGTCATTTCATCTACTCATTGATCATCTAGGGATTGTTTAGATTAGTTTGTAACATTATGTTCCTTTGGATTGCACCTCTGTACATCTTGATCCAATCAGAAAACACCATACACTGGGGACTATGCCATAATTAAATACTGATAAATTTGTGTTCATGTTTGTGATTTACCACCCAGGTATTTCTGAGGTACAGTAGGTATCCAAACTACTCGTATATCATAATGCTTAGTGTTAGGAGATTGTTGATTGTATTGTCATTTTGTATTTAACAGCGATATTTTGATAGCTTGGCCTCAGAGTTGTGATAGGCTGGTTAAAAATCACTTCTGTTGTCAATATGTCTAGAGATTGCTTGGAAAACTTAAATTACAGCCTGTATAGGGACTCTAAAAATATAGTGCCATGAATCAGATATACTCTCAAAACAAAGTAATCGCAAGTTTTCCTTACATTTCATTCATACTTTTTTATTTATTCTTTAATGTTTATATAATGTTTTTAGCAGTTGTTGAGACTATAAATAGAACATGATGTGGCATAAGCATATCAAAGTAAACAAATTGACACTGTGGCAAAATGACTTGTAATTTGTGCTTGAATTGGGAAGAAGGTACATAGCTGTATAATTCAAATGCTTATTTTGGGAAACTATTTGGTTATATAAAGCTTAAAATATTTAACGTATATATATTTTCTTCTTTCCTTGGATTAATGTCTGTCAATGAGCATGTTGTTATAATTAATAATACAAGAATAAATACTTGGGCCTTACAGCTCTTTTTTTTTCCACTGCTGATGATGTTTTGTGCAATAACCTGGTTATGTTCAAGTGACAACTTTTGATGGCCTGTTTAACCAATGGAAAGATCTATCAGAGATGTTTGTAAATTGTGTAACATGATTTCTTGTTTGTGCTTGCATCTTACAGAGTAACTGGCATGTTGACTTGAACATGTGATTAGTTATATTGTTTTGATGGAGCCTTGTGTTACTGGCATCTAGTCCATACAAAGATGGTATTTTGTCATTTCATAGTATGCAGAGTTAGCCTTCATATTATTTTTGACTCTCCATATATTGTTTGGATGAAGCCTTGTGTTACTGGCATCTAGTCCATACAAAGATGGTACTTTGTCATTTAACTTTATAGTATGCAGAGCTTACCTTCACATTATTTTTGACTCTCCATATGTTTAATATGCCATTGTAACTGCAATCTGTAACCACAATAAATTGCTTTGAAGAACATGTTGTATTACTAGCAGGATGATGATAAGTTGCCTTGACTTAGTTGGAGACATTTGAATATATACACCTGGAAAAAAGTTAAGCACCCCCGTGTTTTTTTCAAGTGATTCAGATTCGACGTTCTTGTGACTGATTATAAATTACCATTCAATCTAAACGTGTTTATCAAATGAAATTATGCATTATTGGGCACAAGAAAATAAGATTATCACCGTAAAATAACAATTTTTAATTTACATATCA
>NW_013668070.1:114262-125535 GCF_000517525.1 Limulus polyphemus
CGCCTGATTTAAATGTCACACCTGAACGCTCACATCGTTTTAATTATGTTTGAAATTATGAACATTGCTCAACATCATGAAAATTAAACCTTATTTTCAATAAGCAATCCTGAAAAATATTTGGGGGTGCTTAACTTTTTTCCAGGTGTATATATACACATACATATGCTTTGTCCATTGTGATGCTTTTATTGTTTGTTAGCTTTTATTTGTTATTTGTGAGGTACAACTTGTACAGCTTTTGAAAGTTGGTATTTTCATTAGCTATTTGAATTGAGAAAATCTTGTGAATATTTCTTCTGTGTTGCTTTTGTAGACCTAAATTAATGTAATTTGTCTTGTTTGCAGTTCTTATTTCACTACTGTGTTCTTGGGTTACTTTCAGTGACAAACTGTTTTACTTTCTTTCATTACTTTTAGGGTGTAGTTTTTAGTCAGTTATGGAGTACACTGAGTTTTCCCTGCTGTAATCGCATTTTCCTTTGTGTTACTGATATGGCTCCACACTGCAGGTATCTCTATCTTCTAAACATAGGCCAAATGGGGTACAGTGGCTAGTATGCCTGACTGTGGAACTGAGGCTTTGTGGTTTGCATCCTGGTTACTGTAAAAAAGTAAATAAATGCATTTTTGGGCTGTAGATGCATTATAAGAGGGTTTTTTAAATCCAACTATTTGATTTGACAAGAGTTGGCAGAGTGTGGTGTTGACTAGCTACTTTATCTCTAGTTTACTAATTTGTAAGTAACAAACTAGAGATAAAGTAAAAATTACAAAAAAGCCCAGTGCAGATAGCCCTCATGTACCTTTGCATGAAATTCAACAATACACACAGACATTTCTTCAAAACAAGTTTCATAATTTGCATGCTTTTATAATCATAGAATGAGAAAAGTTTGTGTCAGAAAGTCCTATAATCTAATTCTTTTAGAAGGTGGTAAATTTTAGACATTGATTGCATTGCAAATTTAACACTTCAGGTTTATTGCAACACTAGGTTGGAGCTTTTAACTTGTATAGTCACAAAGAATGGAGCTAATCATAAGTTTTAGTGGAGCATAGTTACTTTTACAGACAATGTATTGAAGTGCTTAGAAATAAATTGATAATTTTATATTAATATTCCAAAACTTCAGAAGTAAAAAAATTTTGAATTTTTCATTAAAGAAACAAAATCTATATATTTAATACATTACAATGTATTTGAAATTCATATTTATTAATGTAATGAATGATATTTTCCAAGTATCATAACTCTTAAAACACGTTTTTCTTTAATTGGATGAAGTTCTATAAACTAAGAAAAACAGATGAAATATTTTGACTAATAAAAAGGTTGTAAAATCTGCAATGAACCATCATTTCAGACCATTTAAGGATATCATATATTGAAGTGAATTTGAGCTGGAAAGATTTATATCATCAGAATAGTTCTTTGCATATTGACAATTTATTATAGTTTTCATGTAATGAAATAGAATACAGTAACATAATTTTATTTATGTAACTGAATGGCCTAGATAAGTCAGCAACTTTTTATGAGCTTTATACTTTGTAGAAAGGCTTAATTTTGTATTATAGAAAAAATTCTTGATCATATTTGTATTTAGTTAAGGTAGGGCTTCATCAAAAGGTGGTGGTGCGATTGGAATAAAACACATTGAAAAGAATTTAGAGATGTTACAACATCTGGTTATGCATGGTTACTTATATTAATTTATTCCATAAATTTTGATCCAAAACATTATTTCTGGAATTTTTATGTGAAGTTTTTTGAGGCACTGTACTCTGCAAGGATGTAAATAAATCAAATTTCATTTATGTTGAATGTGAGTTTCCCACACTGTACTGCTGAATTCCAACTAAGTTGCTGATTCAGTAGACAAACAACCCTTGTTTGTAACTTTCAATCTGTAATGATTGATTATGTAGAGAGCTATTTAACTTTCGAACGGTAATGGTTTATTATACAGAATAAAATTATCATTCATCTAAGAAGTGATAAGCTCAATTTCTAATTATTTTGAATACATTGAAATACGAAATTTTCTTATTTTTCATAAGATTCTTTCTCCATCTTTGAATAATTTTAGCATTATATATATTTATGAGACCAAGTTATATAAACGTTTTGAGGGCTAATGTGGAGAAAATGAGTTGATTTAATAGCTAAAATAAATAAAGCTGTTATGACATTACCTAAATGATGTAATATTTCTGTTCATCATTGTATTCTAAAGTTGTATGGTTTGAATTTTATATAAGGTTTAATTAATATTAAGTGATAGATGTTTTACCATCCTTTTAAATTTGTACATAAATTATGTGTAATAAACTTTATTCTGGGTTTTTATTTT
This sequence comes from Limulus polyphemus, assembly GCF_000517525.1. NCBI lineage: Eukaryota > Metazoa > Arthropoda > Merostomata > Xiphosura > Limulidae > Limulus > Limulus polyphemus. The sequence goes on from NW_013668070.1 coordinate 116,620, forward strand.
ATTCTAGGTTTTGATGGATTTTCTGGTAAGATTTTTTTTATCTCTTTGTATGTGTGGCATCTTGTTTCTTTTAGCTTGTTAATTTTGATATCATATAAAGTTCAGAATAATCATAAGTTTGTAATTTTAAGAAATATTTTCAAAAATAAGCAGTTATATTTTGTTTTATATTACGTGGACTTATGTTAGCATTTATATTATATTCCTTACAGAAACAAACTTCATATAAATTTTCATTTGATCAAAACACTTTTTTTTTACCTGTACAAAACACACCAAGTTAGTATAAAGATGTGATATTAAAAAAAAACAAAAAAACTAAGTTATGTGAAGTAGCAAACTCTTAAAAAATGTGATGTAAAAGTGTTGTAGTTAAACCAGAAAAAACTGGAAAGCTTTTGTCTCTTTTTCAATATTCAGGTTGCTACTTCTTTCAGTTGCATTATATAAGGGGGCCAGTTTTCCTGTATAACTTTTCTGTTTTCACATTATATTTTAACAGGTCTGTCTTATGTATAAATTGGCCTTTTTTTATTGTATCTTTATGTGACTGACCTATTATTCTAACTTTGCTTTTTGGTACATGTAAAATGTTTTGATTAGATACTACTATTTGATTCTTACTTTAAAAGTTATTGAAAATAAGATTATACCCAAAGTTGGATAAGAAACTCAGCTGCTGGGAGAAGTTATAGAAACATGCAACATCTTAGACCACTATGTAATTACCTCATTTTAGATTTTTCACATGCTTCTAGTCCCTTAAGTCATTAATTTCAATCTAGTGGCTTTGGAGAACAGTTCAGCTCTGAAATTATTACAATTTCTAATATGTTTTCTACAGTTATCAAATCCTAGCTTCAGTTAATATGCATCAGTGAAATTTCGCTTTGTGCTGGCCCTTCTCTGTACTATATATTTTGTTTTTTCAACAGGGAGAAATAGTAATATAATTTTAACACTTTTTATTGCTTGCTTCTCTTAATCCAAACAAATATTAAGCTGTTGTTCTTAATGTAATGTAACATCATTTTAGATCTGTTAAGAAACATTAAAATAGTGGCATTCCAGCATTTAGAACAGGCTGTGGCAGTACCTCAAATTTTGTGAATAATTTAGTTCCATTAAAAACATTTGGACTTGAGGATGGATTCTTTCTACCCATATATTTCGGTGAAATGCCATTTTTCATATTTGTATTTGTCTTGAAAAGTACTTTTGGAAGGTTTGAATTTTGTGACTTATCTCCACATTAGGTAACCTTATAGAGTCTACTCACTATTTTCTGTAGGAGTTGAACCATGATAAAATCTAGATTTTTCAATAAATAAAAAGCAGTAAGTAGAAGAAAGTATAGGATCCAGGCATTGACTAACTAATACGTAGAGTACGTTTTACTAATAAAAATGGATACTTTCAAAACTGTTTTTCTTTTTTTTTTTCTACTGTAGGTTCTCTCGCTATCTGTTTTCAAGCTGTGATCCTGTTTCTTTAGAGGGTCATTTTTGTTTTTTGGATGTGTGCAAGCTCAGTACATGTAGCTATGCTATGACAAGCAGTTTTAAATATAATTTTTATTTTGAATAGTTTTGTTGTATTCAGATTTTTGTAGTAATATTAGTATCAGATGATTTTAAAAATATTGTCTGATTTATACAGTTTTTCTTAATATTTAATGTACTGCTTCTTATCTAGATGTAGATGAAGAATTGGACTCAAAAGTATATACAACCCAAAAGGACAAAACAGCAAAATATACATATAACTTTTCAGCATCTATGTATTACTTTACACTTGCAGGTAAATATTGGTTTAATTTTGATCATATTTATTGCTGTATGTTTGATTTAACTTAATAATATTCTATTTTGTCTTCCATTGTGTCATAGTATTTATTACACAGAATTACCATTTTATACTAGTATACTTGGTGAATTTTGTATTGTCCTGTGTTGGTGAATGTTTTTAGTATTTACTCTTTTTAATGTGACTTTTCATTAACTGTGTTTTCTTTAGGACGAATATCAAGGAAAGCTAGTTGGCTATGGTACTTTTTGTGGAGTTGTTTGTACAAAGTAATCAGTCATGTTCTGGTGTTTGATACATGGTTTCTCTCCAGGTATGAGCTATAGTCATATAAAGTAGAAGAAAATTTTAACATAATGAGGTAAAACTATCACAATACTTGGGTTAAAATCCCAGTTCCATTTTTTTCAAAGCAATTATTGTTTGCTCTTTTTTTTTTACAAACATTTGAAATTAATGCTGTTATTATTGTTTTGTAATTGTCATCTTGTAATTATAAAGCTTGCTTTTATTGTATTTTTTAATATAAAAATTTTGACGTATTACATGATTTTTGGTGGAAAAAATATTTTAGTGAATTACTGGAGTTACTGTTTCATGAATTTAAGTAAGTTGCTAATTGTTTATGATGAAATAATGAAACTAGTATATACTTTCTCACATCAGCGTAGATTTCTTAACATCTATAATGATTTTTATGTTTGTTTTAAAAGTAAGTTTAATAATAGCTTGCAATGAACTAAGACATCTGGTAGTGAGACTATCTTTTTTTAAAGCTTGTATTTTGTAAAAGAGAAGTATTGTATAACAATAAATAGGACTACTATCTTAAAAGTATGCAACTACAATGGAACAATAGAATTTTGAAGCACACGTGTATAATGGGATTGATATTGAAAACCCAAAAAATGGAACTGCAGGTTATCAAAATAATTGGCCATTCTGTTGTAAAGAAAGGTCATTATTTTATACAGTTCCTTCAGAAACAAAAACAATTAGCACCTTAACAGCAAGTTACACTGTATTAAAACTGGTATCTGTCACAAAGCATGAAAAATTTGAAGCCACTCTAAGTCCTTTCACATACAAAAAAGCATATTTTAGAGTGAAGTATTTTTAATAAACTAAAAAAAAAGATTTGTCTGTGAATGTATAGAGTATTTTTTTACTAGTTTGTGTGCAAAGTGATATTCATGTTAAAATTAAAGATACTTTTCTTAATCTCAAAATTCCCAAATTTCATTTGTATGATCTCCAAAACCTCCTAAATATATTTCAAATGTTTGTTTCAGTAAAACTTTATATTTTATCTGTTATTTTCTTTACCCTAACTCTATACAAGGTTGGTCACTTTGACCAACCTCGTAACCATCAAAAACCATCTAAATTACCAAATTTTTCTTTCCAGAATGACTTCAAATTATAATGTGAAACTACATTCATTTAACATTATACATCTATTTGTACTTAAATTTTATTGTTTTATTGCCTTTTGATTGCCCTTTGAACCATGTCTAACTACTATTAGCACCATTATAAGTTGTAAATCACTTTGGGAATGTGGAGCTCGCATTACGCTACTGAATTACACTACCCACGAGCTGCTCACATGCATGCCTTATAAAACATTTAACTAACCTAAAGAGATCCCTATTTTTACATTTTAGTTATTTTTATAATAATAAATAAAGAATAAACATGAAAAACAAGAATAAAATACTTACCCTGGTCTTCTTTTTCTTTTTTTTTGCTGTCGACTGTTGATTACACTTAACCTTACTTTTTTATAGTAATGGTAGTAATGCACTAAATAATTTTTATTTAATTAAATAATGCACCAAAGAGCATAGGATAATAACATGCAAAAAGCAGACAATTTTCCCTAACTATTACAATTTTTCTGGCTTTCTTACTATGCAACAAGAGCCATTACAAATTCATCCAAGCTAGTCATTATCTTTCCCATGGGAATGAAGCTTGTACTAACAGAGAAATTGACAATTCTCCATTAAGAAAACAATGTAATATAATACATCATTTGATAGATGAAAACCTTGGCTTTCTATTGGTTATACATAATATAATGTCAGGAAGAACTATTAACAAATCTTGAAAGAGAGGATGTGACAGGTGGGTGTGGCAAGAGGGGTCTGTTTTTCTATTTGATGGCTCTGTAACCAAACAAAATTGAAAGCTATAAAAATTGTGGTTTGTCTGAGCAATGACGATTTTATAGTGAGGGGTGGTGAATATAATATAAAAGAGAGGATGCCTAGAGAAAATATGTCACATTTCTCACACTAGGGGAAATTCAGGATTTTTTAAATAGTGCCTTATAAATTTAAGATCTTAAATCTTATATACTATTAAGATATCGATTATTAGCTATGATTTTATGCTATACTAATTGATATAACATAAACAACAAGTAGTTTGATAAAATTTTGAATGTAAGTCACTAGAGGGATAATGTGATATATAAGAATTTCTAATAAGAAGCTGTGTCTTGTATGAAATTTTAAAACTGCCTAAAACTTGTAGATACTTAATGCTGTAATCTACACACGAAAATGCATGAAATATAATTGATTCATTTGAGAGATGCAAAACACCGTATACTTCTGATTTGTATCCTTATTACATTACTTGAACCATAATTGAACACAATGTGGAATTGCATAATGCATTAAATAACCTTTAAGCTCATTCCAGAAATTAACAACAGATCAAATGTAAGCTTAGTGTTATGTAAAACAAACTGACAAGAAGTACATAATATCATAAATTAATAAACAAAAAGCTAAAATCCTACAGTATCTAGAATGCATTGAATTATCTAAATCAGTAAATAGGACTATAGTTTATTAAATTTAAAATCTAGAATATTGAACTAACATTGTTTTTATTTGAAACAGAAATAAAGAGCTTCAGAATAGGACTGTTTTTTAAAACTGTAGCATGGTTAGGTTTATGAGGTTGAGTTGTTTTTCAGTATATATTTGGTATGATTTAATTAATTTTTATTCACAGATTGTCCGGAATCAACAGAAAATGCCTTCTTGTTATTCCTCTTCTGTTTCTTCTTTTATTCCTCTTATATGGTATGTTCAGGTGATGTTAAGTTATTAATTTTAGGCAGTAATTTGCTATGACTGGTTAATAGTAGTCAGAACTTGATAGGGAATGTGAAAAGTAGTTAACATTTTAATTTTTATTGTATACAGTCTCAGCTATTCACTATGGAAATTTAATAATTAAGGACTGTTTGTTTGTTAGAACGAAAACTGGCATAAAATGTCCCCTAAGCTGTTGCCCTCAGTAGCTCAGCAGTAATTCTGAAGGCTTATGTATAGTCCACTGTGTAGTTTTGTGCATAACAATAACAAACAAACAAAATCTAAGTTTTCTTTGATAAATTGTTTAGGCAGAGAATTCATGATGAAACTAAGTGGAATGGATGGCAACTGCCTGTTATAGAAACACAAGTGTAGAGGATGACATTTTGAAAGTCTTCCACCTTTCATCTTCAGGTCAGCATGTGTATGGTGTTGTCTGTATTTATAGTGTTTTCATGGATTGTGGAGAGCATGTTATGGTTGGTTAGTTTATCCATGTTTCTGATTGGTGGAGAGACTTTTGTAGATTCAACCAATGGTAGCCACAGGTTACTCACCTCTAATTCAGAATCTCTGTTTAGTAAAGGTTTTATTGTGTTAATGTAAAATGATTCTTTAATTTTTTCTTGTCTTCCAAAACTTGTCTGTGCCGATGATTCTAGTTTTTCCCAGTTTATTTTGTGTCCAGTTGACATGGTGTGTTTGTTATTGCGAGTCTTCCTCCCGTTTCTCCAATGTATGTTTTGTTGCAGGAACATGGAATTTCATAAATGACATTTTTGTGTTTCTTACTGGTAGGTTTCTGTTTGTTTTCACCAGAATGGATCTTAATGTCTTGTAAGATTTCCACTGGACATCTATGTTGAATTTCTTGGCTGTGTGTTTGAGTTTTTCACTGCAATTTTGCAAGTAGGGAAGGAAAATGTTAGTAGTGGTAGTGGTTTCCTTATCCTTTCTTTCTGTTTTGGTCTTCTTTGGGGAGTTTTTGATGAAGGAGGAGGTGTAACCATTGTGTTTAAAGTGCTCTATGACTTTTTGGAGTTCTGTTTCAATGGATGTCTTATCGCAAATGTTTTCTGCTCTCTTATTTAGGCATTGGATTATACCATGTTTTATCAATTTTGGAAGTTAGGACTGGAAGTGTAGGTGCCTGTTCGTGTGGGTAGGTTTTCTGTAGACAATTGTGATGATTTTTCTCTCTTGTTTGATGATGAGTATGTCAAGAAATGGTAGGCTGTTTTGTTCATCTGTTTCCATGCTGAAGTGGATTCTTTTGTCTATAGAACTAAGATGGTCTAGGAAGGCTGGTAAGTTTTCATGACTGTGGGGCCAGATAACGGTGTTGTCAACACAATGCCTGTAGAAACTTGGTTTAATAGGTGTGGATGAGAGGGCTTTTTCTTTAAAGTCTTCCATGAAAATGTCTGCTAGGATTGGAGAGAGTGGTAATCCCATGGCTAGACTGTCTGTCTGTCTGTTCGTAGAATTCCTTGTTGTATTGTAAAAATGTTGATTGTATGCAAATAATTGTTAGTTCCATGATGGTGTCTATCTTCATGTCAGTTCTGTGTGGTAGAGAATTGTCATTCAGCAGTTGTTGTCTGGTGATTTGAAGGGTTTCTAAAGTTGGAACATTGATAAATAGGTCTGTGACATCGAAACTGACCAGAACATCCTGGGATCTGATGTGTAACATTTTGAGTTGTTTTATTAAATCTGTTGAGTTGTGAATGTGATGTTTGGTATTCCCTTGTAGTGGATATAAGATAGGTACCAAGAATGTTGCTAGTTGATAGCAAGGTGAGTTTATAGCACTGACAATAGGCATTAAAGGCATATTAGGTTTGTGTACCTTAGGTAGTCCATAGAATTTTTTTGAGGGGGAAAATTTTCTTTGGTTCTTAAATCTTTGGCTAACTTCTCATGGATTAAGTTTTGTTTTTTAAGTTTGTTCAGTGTTCTATTGATGAGTCTCTCTGTTTTTTCTCTAGGGTCATTGGTGATCTTCTTGTATTGGTGTTTGTCTAGTAACTGCTCGATCTTGTCCTAATCATTGATATCTAGGATTACTATACTGTTTCCTTTGTCTGCTGGTAGAATTGTGATAATGTTGTCCTGTCTTAGATGGTTCAGTGCACTGTATTCCTGTTTAGTGATGTTTGGTTTTGGTTTCTTGGCCTTCCTGAGGATGGTGTAAGTTTGATGTTGGAAAAGATAAGGAAAACACTACTACTACCACTTACCTTCCCTACCTGCAAAATTTCAATGAAAAACTCAAATGCATAGCCTAGAAATTCAACATAGACTTCTGGTGTAAATCTTACAAGACATTAAGATCCATTTGGTGAAAAACAAACAGAAACCTACCAGTGAGAAACACAAAAATGTCATTTATGAAATTCTGCATTCCCACCACGAAACATACATTGGAGAAACAGGAAGAAGACTTGCAACAAGATAAATAAAATATAAGATAGTACAAGATTTAGGAAAACAAAAAATTCAGCCATTACAAAACTCTACATGTCAACTGGGCACAAAATAAACTGGGAAAAAACTAGAATCATTGACATAGACAAATTTTGGAAGACAAGAAAAATTAAAGAATCATTTTAAATTAACATAATAAAACCTTCACTAAACAGAGATTCTGGATTAGAGGTGAGTAACCTGTGGCTATCATTGGTTGAATCTACAGAAGTCTCTCCATAATCCATGAAAATACTATAAAGACAGACAACACCATACACATGCTGACCTGAAGATGAAAGGTGGAAGACTTTCAAATGTCATCCTCTAACCTTGTGTTTTTACCACAGGCAGTTGCTGTCCATTCAACTTAATTTCAAAGTCTAAGCTATTAAGCCATGTATGATTGTTTGTTTCAGGAGTGTGGTTATCTATTCCATGAAAAGATGTTTATATTTATATGTTAAATACAGATACATTTCACTTCATGTCAGTTTTCTAACAAGTAGAAAATCAGTCTTTAATTATTATATTAATGCAGTGAACAGATGTGCCTGTATTATATATACAGGCACCATAATAATAACCATATATATATATATGGTTATTACTTGATATCCTAAATTTCATATAATTTCTAAGATTTTAACTATTTTCCTCACAAAATTAATGATTTTTGAAGCATCTTTTTTTAAATTTTCATCCTAATGAAGTTTTAAAATAGAAATTTTTCTAAATGATGGGCTGGAGAAGTGAGACTCCTTTTTAAACCTCTATTTTTTTATATTTTTTTTTATACAAATATGTACAACTACTTGTGTATAGTTTTAATGAAATGATTATTTTGTAGTAGCTGTATCTTGTGTAAAACATGTAGATCATAAAGGAGGATTAGCAAGACCAAAAGTTTGTATTAGAGTTATATTCAAGTAGTATCTCATTGAAATACGTAAGAGAAAAAAAGATTTTCTTTTACTACAATTTTGGATCAACAAAAACAGAATGTTAGATGTTTACATTTTGTCCACAAAGAGTCCTGTTGTGTAAAAAATGAAGTTTTTTCATCTATAGATAAGATTATTATAAAATGTTATTCTAGCATGTTGGGTTATGCCAAGAGAATTTCACGTAGATTATAATTCTATTCGAATATTTTGGCTTTTTTACCCTTATTTCTTCTAAAAATAAAGGAATGTACTATTGAAAGAAGTAAAAAAAAAAAATGCTAGAAAGTTCTCATCCTATGGATCCATACAAAGGTTGTTGGAATGTGTAAACACTTTCTTTTATTGATGTTTCAACACATGAAATAAGTTTAAAAATTAATAGAATTAACTCTTTCAGCACTGGCTCGGTCCCTGGGACTGACCTTGTAACCATTTTGTGCTTGTTATAGTTTTCATGCTATAACTTTTAAATTTGTAAGCATATGTTAACAAAATTTGGCAGATTATCAGTAAACATTACAGTACTTTCATACACACAAAATATAAATTTTTTTACTTAGCCTTAAGGTTTATAAAAC
>NW_013668070.1:126380-172780 GCF_000517525.1 Limulus polyphemus
AACTTATTGACATAAATTCATGAAATTGTAGTTCAATAAAATTTTGAATGCGAGTCAACAAACATGATGACATGGCCTTTCACCTGTGACCATCTGTAGTGTAACAGATGGTTTATTTCAAAAAAGTTTTGAACAGCTTCTGAAGAATATGAAATATTTTTAGATAATAAAATACTGTCAGTCACTAATATTATGTTGATTATGTGAGTTAATATTTACTACTTGTAAAATATTTGCATCTATTCATAAGTGAATCCTTAAAGAATTTTATATTTTATAATTATTTTTAAAAATGCTTAATTGAAATATTCACTTCTTATGCTTTCTATAATGTTTCTTACTATCCCTCTTTCTGACATGTGACACTACCCATAGGTTGTAAGAAGAGAGAAGAAGGACCTGTACTATCAAGTTCAGTTAATATTTTGTCATCTACATTATCCTTTATCTCCTCCATGTGGTCAACCAAATGGCTTAAAACAGGTGATCAGGAAGTAAGTTTAAAAAAAAACAAAAATTAGATGCAGTGTTTTAATATCTGAAAATACAGGATAATGTAAAACATGCAAATCACCATGATATTTGTAAGTGTTATTTGTGTTTCACTGTCTGTTTCTATTTTCTTAGAGTGATTGGGTAGGATGACATTAACATTGTGAGAATGTATAATAGTGATCATGATGTTTGGGGATCCTGCATGGTTTTTTTATATTTACACTATTATATTTGTTTCTTTTGGAAATATATAAAACACTTTGTCTTTTGTTCAAATAACCTGGATAATTTGAAGCATAAAACCATATAAACTGCCCTGCTGTAACACTGCAAAGGTCACAAAATTTGAGCTACAACTTTGAAAGAGTGACACTATGTGTTGTTATTTCAACAATGTATTTATTGAACAGCTGTAAGACACAAAACCTCGTGATAGTGTGTGACTTTTATATCACCCTGTTTAAATATGATTATAGCAGATTTATGAAAATGTAACCAAAATCATGGTCAAATATCACAGATAGAGTTATTTCAAATACTATTTTTAGTGAATAACTTAATATTTACTTCTTTTTTTTTTTTCTGAAAACTTTGGGTGTTTTTGATTGTAACTTGTTTTTATGTTTCTGTTTTGTTAAGCTTGTAGAACAATGGAATATAGTTGTTGAGTTTCCTTTACTAGTTACATTTATTTATTTTTAACTAAAAAAAAATACATACAAAGACAATATCAGTTTTTATTTATTTTAAGATAGCTATGTATGCACACACACAGAGTCTGACTCTCAGTTACATGGGTTTGAGTTACATTAATTCATGTGGCCAGTGTTTCAACTCTTGCAAGGATATCCTGCTTCACGTTTATGCGGTAGAGTGTTTGTTGATTTGGAGTCTTGAATGAGTGTTATTCTGTAAGACGTGATAATAAAAACTTGGATAAATGAAAATTAAGAATAAACTGACATATCTAAATGAAAACTTTTTAGTTTATTAATGTGACATTTTGAGCAGATGCTCTTTGTCAGGCAATGTAGACTGTGTTACAGTGGTATTAGGCTTGAAAAAACTGAAAAAAAATCATGTCAACATGTTAGTCTCAGCCATGAGAAATGTGCTACTCAACAAATTAAAATAAGAAAGCTTTTAACACCTTTTTCTCTTCCAACTTAATGCTAAGTCCCCTTGTGGTTTAAATGAAAAATTGATTTTTAAATAATTATTAAAGTCCTTCAACCCTTTATTTAACCCCCCCCCCCTCTTTTCATCCTCCACCTTTTCTCTAGATGTGTTTACCTTTAATCTCTCTCTTTAACCTTACCTTTACAAAAATCTTCTCCTTCACCTAATTATTGCCCTGGATTAATATTATATGGTATTAAGGAGGAGGAGCCAGATGATCCTCCATCACATGAGTAATTTGTTCTGTAACTTATGGGTATAAAAGGGTATATTAACTTGTAATTTCATCAAGTTGTAATTTGTGAGTAAAGGTTTTAGTAAAGGTATTAATTCCATTATTTTGTGTTTAAATATCATTTTATTATGAAATATGGTTATCAAATCTTAGTCCCTATCCCCTATTTTCCATAGACTTATTACCTCGAGTTACACGGTTTAAACTTACACAGTGTTTTTAAGGAACATATACCCTACAGAATTCAGGGTTCAACTCTGTGTGTGTATGTGTGTATATATGTTTAAATAGGAGCTCTCCAAGGAAAGGAAAACCTGATATTAACCAAAAAGGAAAATTTCCTAATCTATTTTTCTTCTGGGTAAGAATGGATAGGTGCAAATAGATAGTTCTCTTTTCCCTTCCATACTTAGATATGTTATTGTAAACCTATTATATTTCGAAATTGTCACTAGGCAAGAATTCCACTTCAGACAAAAGAAACTCAATCAGAATCCTGGCTTATGGTTGGTGAGTCACTGACTCAGGGTAACTGGTTCCAGGCATTATTTGGAGAATCCAAGGTCAGTAAAGAAGAAAGTAGCAGAAACAGTAAAAGACAGAAGAAGTCTTCCGTTCATTCTGAGACAACTTCCACACAGCTATATAAGGAACAAGTCATTAATTTGGTGAGGGATGTATTTAAGCAGGAAATAGCTGTGTTGAAACTGGAAGTAATTACTGAACAGGAAACTATCAGACGTAAGGAGGTAATGGTTTCAACAGTTTTATGTGTTTATATATAAGTGCATGTGTTTTGCTATAAGAGGAAATCCAATAGTGAATTATAATGGCCCAGTACGAGTACACGTATATGTAGAAACTACTTTTGGCTGATTAAAATGTTATATGATGTATACAAAGGTTCAAATTTTAAAAAAATTCTCCTGCAGACCATCTGAATAATTTTGGTCTGCACTGAAAGAACAACAACATATGTTAACATAAAATAAACAAGTAACATTTCTTAAAAGTATTCTAACTTTGCATGTAAATGAAAGCAGTTACAGGCACACTTCAGTTCACTCTTTGTTGACAATCAGCCAATCTAGATCCTTCAGTTACCTCTCACTAAATTTGCATGGTTTCTTTGTGCCGAAGGAATTTCTCCTGCCTGATCATCTACATTGTCTTTGGCATCACTTTAAAAGATTTGTTTGAGTTGTATACATACTCTTTTCAGAGAATTAGTACTGGAACCATTTAAGAAAAATATAAGAGTTGCAGTTAAAAAAAAAAGTTAAAGATGGTGACACTGCTGAACTTTCATTAATGTTTTGCAGTTTGCAAAAGTGCTAGCATATTAAGAGTCAGTCCACATTATTACATATTGGTATGCATACTCAGACCACTTAGTTGAAGCCCTGGATATATATTTTAATTTCATCTAAAACAAATTTTAAATGGTACCTGATATAACTTAATTGACATATTACACTGACTTTTCAGTATTCTGTATTATTTTATACACTTCTGTTTGAAATGAAAAGTTTTTACTAGTTTCATCTTATTCATATATTTGCGGAACCTTTTGAATATGTATAACATTCAAAAGAAAAATAATTCCATTAACTGTAGTTCTAAATTATAAAATTCTGGTGCAAGGTGACAGAGATTTAAAAAGATATGTTCCAGAAAGTATGTTTTGCTCATATATATATATTGTGTGTGTGTGTGTGTGTGTGCTGTCGGGTTTTTATCATAAATGTGCAAGTAAAGAGAACTGGTCATAATGTTAAGCTCAGTGTGTTGTGATCTTGTTTATATATATATATATATATATGTTGTTGTTATTATTATTACTATTAACTGCAACTCTCATATTTTTATTAAATGGCTCCAGTACTAAGGCTCTAAAAATAGTAAGCATTCAACTCAAACAAATATTTTAAAATGATGGCAAAGATAATGCGGATGATCAAGCAGGTCATACTATAACTGTTTTCTATAATTTTTTTATTCTACTCTTTGGACCATATTCAGGCTAACTGAACATTCTACAGAATAAATATTGTAAAAAAAAAAATGTAACTATTGGAAGTATAATGTTATGATCTGGATGACAGTGAGATCAAGGTGTTCCATCTGAGTGCATTTGTATGACTAGGTATCTTATGCTCTTAGCTGTGAGGTTCAAGGTCCTCTCATGGTTTACAAAGGCCCCAATGTACTCTTCCATTATTCCCAATTACTTCTATAACTACCTGAAAACAAACCCAGTTAGGACACCTTTCCATGGTACTTCAGCTTGTGTGCCATGTTTTGCCCCTCTACCTTGAGAGGTTGGGTGTGAATACAGTTTTACATATGGCACTTCCAGGATACTGAGGGGAGGCTAGGAACCCCAAATCTGATGCCAGATTTGGGCTCAGTGACTTTGAACGCGTACTTTTAGATCTAATCATGTCCAGGTGATTTTCCAAAAACGTTTTAACCCCTCATGGTTGGAGGAACATGCCATATAGATAAGGGCATCTCCCAAGCCCCCTGCCGAGCTTGGTCTTTCTAGCTCCAAAACTGTGAACAAGCAAATTCACACACAATTCTAATTAATATATTAATATAGGATAATCAGTAAGCTTTAATCCATGAAAGATTGTCATTTCGTGGACAAGAAACTGAAAAACATTAACACAGAGCAAATATGGCATGAAAATTTTGTACTGAGTTAATGGAAATGTTTGAATCTTTGGCAATGTTTTTTTTTAATGTAAAAAAAAAGAGTAGCAGAGTAGCTTTTCTTCTGTACTAAATATTAGTATGCTGTCCACAATACATAATAAGTAAAATGAAACAGTATGAATGTCTTTCTGAAACATCATGCATTATTGCTTTGATTGACGATGTGGTCTTCAAGGCTACCAAAACATACATCTACTCAGAAACTATGTATTGAGTTGAATAAAGTAAGTTTACTTAAACCTGTTTCAACAGAGAAAAGCAACAAGCCATGAATAACCTCCAAAAGCAACAACTAGTTATTCTACAGCCAATGGACAAAGGAAACCTTGTAGTTGTTATGAACAAAATTGACAGAACAACAAAAATTGAAAATCTCCTCAATGATACTTGCCAAGAGTAAATGATCTTTTCCAGAGGTATCTGAACTAAATAATACAACAAGTACATAACCGGTACTCCACTGCCACAATATTTATGGACCAGGTCTGGAAACAAACATTCTGGTTTGTTCAATCATGTTTGGTCAGTGACTTAGATTTTGTTTAGCTCTTTGGTAAAATGATCAGACACAAAAAACAAAGTTATGTAAGAACTTTATATTTCTCCTGTTTTAACAACCCGAAGTCTCTTTACAAATAAAGCATAACATTTTCTCTTTTCCCTTTATCATAAAACAGCCACTCATGTATCAGGAATGCCTTTTTTTTAAGTGGTCAGGTCAACTTGGGACCATCTTCCTACCAGTTAAATTTTAATTTATGGGAGAATGTGTTGAATGTCAGTACAGCCTGGTTTTATTATGCAACAGAAGTTATGATATAGATATGTTGGTTTCATATAGTAGTTGTGTTATCATACCTAGCATGACAAATATCACAATATAATGCATATAAAAGTAATCTTAACTTTGATATCACAAATTCCAAGCAAGTGTATATATATATTTCTTGTATTTTATGTTGTTGTAGATTATTAATATTAGTAAATAAAACAAAAAATATAATTTGTGAAGAACTTCAGATATTTGGTGATGATTGGACTTTTGGATTGTTTTGTTTGGCTGTTGTAATGTGCCACAGATGGCCATTTTCTATTTCCAGACCTGATAGACTACTGAACAATCCATAAGTCTGATATATTTCTATGGCTTATCACAACATGCATTATTGTTAGATGCATTGCTAATTTTCTTTTTAATCTTGGTGGATATTCTATTAACAAAATTAATACTATAATGCTGATGGCAATATACTCAAGTTTTGATAACTTGTTTTTCTACAAGAGTACTTGTTTGTGAAGCTGGAAGACGACACCCTTACAAACAGGACTAATTTTTATCTCTATATCAGTTGAACAACTTGTACAACTAATATATGAAATCAACTTATTTTAGATAATATAGTGAATGACTTAGGGAAATGATTATGTAAAAAAAAAAGAAATTCTGATATCTGTTTGAAATATGTGTCACATATTTGTTCATATAGGCAAACAAGACCTTTACTATCTTTCTAGACCACTTTAATAAGCAGAATATCTGCATTCAAGTTACTGTGGAAATAAAGAGCAATAGCAAGTTTCAAATTTTGATGTATCTACTATTGGGAATGAAATCTATAATAGCTATAACAGTGGATTATATACCAACACTTACCAACATTTACTTGAAGTGCAGAAAGTTGAGTTTGAATATATATATAGATAATTCGGAATATTCAAATCATCAAGTTATGTGATAATCACAGCCAATATAAAGTTTTTGGTATTTTGTAGGTAGTGTGATGCCACCAAAAAGTGATTTTGATAAGGGTATGTAACAACCTTTTCCAACACAAAATATTCATTTACTGAGATCATAAAGATGTGTTCAGATCAGGGATGTAGAATTTCTAAAATGGGGATATTCCTTGTACATAATAGCATTGGAAAACAAAGGAATATAGATCAGTGTAGAGCACCGGTATCATCAAGCAAGAGACCTACAACAAGTACTCTTTACCAGAACAACACAGTAGGAGAAAACCCATTGTTACATGCTAATTAAAATGAAGCCACTATCCTAACCACACAAACCAAAAATGTGCTATATACAGTTACATGTGAATGAAAAAAAAAGATTATATTGAAGTGTAACAACTTCATATGAGACATATAGAGCATTTATTATCATACTCTACTTGATATTAAAGCAAGCCAATACTTTTTATTACAGACCTGAATGTAGCATTTTACCCTCTCTTTATGAGTTAGAAACTATAAATAGAGAGATGACCTCTTATGACATCGTAAAGCAAAAGAAGTTATTCTTGTCAATAAATCATATAGAAGGTTGGGATGTGAAATGAACAGAGACAATGCACTAGACATGAGCTCTATTTTGGATAGAAGATAATTAAGAAGGTTTCATAAAAAAGTATGTTTGAACAATTTGATGAGATAAAAATTCCAAACAGAAGTATTCTATAATAATTTGGTTTTGATAAATTACTAAATGATTCTCTGCTGTGATTAATCTGTTATTGACATTTGCTGACAGCTTATAATATGTATGTGTGTGTGTGTGTGTAATTATTAATATTTTAAATTAGTGACAAGCAGAATTTTTCAGTGTATACCCAGTTTTGTAATTCTGTAATATGCTTTGTCACTGATACCTCCTGTGTTATAAAATTAGTGAATTATTCATCACATCATTGTTTACTTTACCTTATGATACCTTGAGGCCACAAATCATACACCCAGTGATTTCAATTGTTACACCTTTTTTTTAGTCTTTATTCTATAGAATGTTCAGTTGATATGAAGACAGTTCAAAGGATAGACAAAATGCTTGCTGTTAAAGTATGTTTTATAGGTGTAATCAGATTTTATATGTCGTATTAAGATATATCTCCTTTGTCAAATTCTTATAGCATAGAAACATAAAACATGATAAAAGTCTCATAACAGATGCTGATAAAGTAAGAGTGTACAATCATGATATTTTCTTTCTAAACTGTGATATGATGGAGTCTCATCTGATTTTATATTTCTGTTACAAAGTTCTGACATGGTAAGAAAGTCTTATATGGTTTTATGTTTCTTCTATGTCTTGTAATATAGTAGAAACATAAAATCACATAGATTTTACTTACCAGATTTGGAAGGCAACAAAATAAAATTCCTTTATCAAACTATGACACACTAGACACTAGTAGAACCTGCTAAGTTGTGATGCAGTGAGATAATTTTTTCATCATTTTCTTGTGGATTTTCTTTAAATATGAATATTTATGTTTCATGTATCAAAAATATAGCAGGTTGCTTATGCATATATTAGAGTACTTTAATCAAATTTTATGTTGTACTACTTTGTATTTCTGTAACAGGCTGAAGATTTAGCTCATCATACTGCAAAGTTATTTGATCTACATAACCAGATACAAACCATATTGTTGAATTCAAAGGTAGGTGGGGCAAATTTGTAAATATATGATTAAATGTCCCAAAAAATAAATGTATAACCTTTTGTGGTAGATATAAATACATTTTATAGTATGTTACATGTATCAAGAGTTGTACTATGTATTAAAATTTTTCAATACACCATGAAGCGTTCCAATAGCTATAACACCAGATTTACTATGCATGTCTCAAATCAAGATTTGTACTAAAATTGCTAATTTTTTAAACAGTGTCAGTATAGTATAGTATATTCATGATACTGAAAGAACACATAGGTTCAAGAAGTCTTAATATAAAATGATAAAAACCCTGTAACCCAGTATAGTATAGATAACCATGTTGTAAAATAAATGTTTGCAATCAATATTCATGAGAAGAAAAATCTGGGGATATTAGTGACCTCTCTCTGATCTGGAAAGGATTAAGCATCTAATTATGTACTGAACTGTGTTTCAACCACTTCTTATGAATAAGTAAGCTCTCTCTTATGCTGTGGCTCCGTGCATTATTGGCCTTAAATAGTTTTAAAATCATTTGATTGGATGACCGTATTACAGTTACCTATAAAAAATGCTCCAATACTCTTGATCTGTTAGGTGGTAATTGCACACATCTTTTGTACATGTCTACAGTCATCTGATGGGGATCTAATATAACCTTGGTTATAACAAGGATTTTGTGTAAATTGATGTAAACTGCATTTGATGACTTCATTGGTGACATTTCTGTCTTGTATCTAAAATAATTCTGCAGATGGTATCCTGGCTTAAAAATACATTGTTACAGTATGTGTGGGAAAGTTATATTGAAGTAGGGTACAGAGATGTTTTTTTATTATAGAAAAGCATGTTTACCAGTGTAAGGCTAAACTGTAGATAATGAATGAATGGGCAACAACTGCCTGGTTCAGAATGACACTTAAGGACATTTGTGCCTTTTGAAATGTCATCCTTTCCAGCTAAACTGCTTTTGAAGTTTAGTCTTCCAAGACTTTCTTTTCAAGTGTCACTCTGAACTAGACAGTTGCTGTTCATTTGAACTTTGTTCTCCGTGAAGAAACCACCTAAATAATCTGTAAAATAATAGATATTGAATATTTAGGAACTTATACATTGGTGGTTTTATGAAGTTTTTGTTTGTTAACATAGTTACAGATTATTCTATACACCATATAGATATTAAAATTTTCTTACATAAGTATACCTTGAACTATAAAATTCTTTGTAAAAATTCATGCATCCATAAGGTTGTATGTGCATGATGATCCAAGACCTTGATTAATTATTCCTTGAACAATAGTGGTATATATATGGCTTGCAGGGTTTAAATACAAGTCAGTAAATGTTTTGTTATGGGGAACTGTACATTAGAAGTTACCATAACATTTCTGGACCAATCTCTCTAGAAAAACAAGTTTATGATTTTTATTATGTTTTATTGTGAATCAAATAATATTAAGCTTGCTATTTAGATACTTCATGAATTGATTATCCTGATCAAGAGCCTTAAATATGATAAAATCTTGTCTATGTACTTTCTTCCGATCTCATTTGCTTGCAATTTTGGGATCAGGAAGTTTCAGCTTTCCTTCCAAAAGGATGCCTTCTTTCTTGCATTCAGGCTTGAGTAGATTCATCCATTCAAAACTTTCATGTTATATAAATACTGCTGTGGTGTTATGAACATTTTGGCTGATCTTTATACAGACTTGATCCTTTGTTTTTTGAGTGGATTTTCAAACCTCATCCTATACACGTACCATCCACTCTGCCTTCTTTCTTGTATCCTAGCCAAGATCATTTACTGTAAGTGCCAGGTTCTTCTCATTGCTCCACTTTTACTTTCTCAATCATGATTTCCTCTGTTGTTGAACTGGTAAGTTAAATCAACAATCATGGCAGTGCTTGTTCTTGTGGCCTCTGTTTTGCTGCTGTTTCTGTACTTCTTTGGCTTCATTTTCAACCTTTTTACCTTCAATCATGTCATGTTCTTGGTGTTATGAACACTTTAGCTGATTCTTTAAGAAGACTTGACCCTTTGGTTTTTCAGTGGAGTTGCAAACCTTGTTCTTTATGCATACCAACAACTCCACCTTCTTTCTCGCATCCATGTTTGATTGGATTCATCCATTCAAAACTTTCACATTACACATACCTTTTCAATTATCCTATACAAAATTTCTCCCTCGGTATTGGTGCGTTATAAGAGGGTGATGCCTTAAAGAAGTTGACAGAGGATGCCGTCTGGTGGCTGATGATGCTTTGGTGCAGGTACCTTTCCTACCTCCACACACATGTGATTACATAGCATTTGAGACGTCAGAGATGATACAACTGTTCTCCATATGATGTTTCATACCCCAACTAGGATGAGGAATACTTTACTCCTTTATATCTACCTTTCTTAACCTATTTGGTGTTCCACTTGACCCGTCCTCGAGTTGTAAAGCCCATAGTAAGGTCTGCCTGAGTCTTTTCTACTCTCCCTGGGTACCCACTAACTGGGTCAGCTTTGTGACTTAGCTGGTCTTCTTGGATGTGAATGTAGAGAGCCTTAGGCTCTGGAGTGTGTTCACTCATTAGCTATTACTGGTCTAATCCTCCAGAAATCTTCCTTTACAGGTACAAAAATAATAAATTGCTGTCTGACCCTGACTAAATGTTATGCCACCACCTGTGACCATACCTTAAAATATGATGGTTCCACAGGTAAATACATATAGCTCCACTTCCCTTTTTTATTTATTTAAAGGGTATTGAAGGCAAGGAGAAGAATGTTGAGAAGAATGGATTTTCTGAGTTTCCTCTTTTAGTCTATTGTTTTATGAGGTTAGTCTACTCCACTCATTTTCCCTTGAATCCACTCAATTGAATCTACTGTGATTCTGGATTCCTGTCAACTTTACTTGATCACACTTTCATTTTTGGTCTACGTTGTTATTGCCTAGGAACCCAAATGTTGATGATTCAGTAACTCTTATGACTCTTTTCATTTTCCCCCTCCATCTTGGTATGGGTATTCTTGCTTTTCATATTTCAGAAGTAAGTCTGCCTGTCTTAGATTTTATATTTTTGGAGTTTAAATGATTTTCAATCAAGTAATTACTTCTTAAATACATTCCTACAGACACACATCCAGGAGATATGTGGTTTTTATCACAACTATAACTACAAAATCTGGATTATGATTGGAAAACAGAACTTGTATACATTCTCCTGATGCAAGTTCAATAACTCACATAGAAGGTGTATCTAAGACTTTATTCATTTAGTTGTTGACAACATGAGAGCAACTCAACAAAGGGAAAAGCTCTTTATATTCTAAGTACCTGTTTCAAATTCATTTTAATTCTAAAAATGTCCAAGTGAATGTTTTATTAAAAAGACAGTGAATAAGAAAAAGGCACCTGAATTGCATGCTTTCTACGGGAATATTTCCTATAACATGGGTGAAGTTTAATGTAAAATTATTGAATATTAAATAAAAATTTTAGGTTCCCCTAGTAGGTATTGTGGGGTTCCTGTAGTTGTGGTAAGTGATTAGAAGGTTCAATAGCAAATTAAGCCTACACTAAGTCTTGACAAGTGAAATAGCTTGTGAATCATGATAAAGAACCTTTTAAATACCCGAGTTCATTGTTAAGAGTTGCTAGTACATTTTATGAAGTTTGCAGATGAAGTAATTTTCCTCAAATGTGTTAAAACCTGGGTATAAATGCTTAATAAAGGTCCTTAAAAGAAGACTGCTTGATCCTGAAAAGGACCAGGAATTTTCTCCTTCTTAAAGTGTGGGAACTATGTTTAAGTTATTGGGTTTGGTTCTTAAAATTAAAACTTAAATATGAATATAAGTTAATTTGTTAAATAATAAGAAAGGACAATTTTAAGCACTAAGACAAAATTTTAAGATGAATTTGAAATAATTATCCCTATTTATACCAACTGAATTAATTCAAATGTATTGCCTAATGTTTTTAATGTTAAAGTTTGTATTCATCAGATTTATTAACAGTGCTATAAGTTTCAAAAACAAGTTAAATGGTTTTCTATTGACATAATTTAATGAAAGTGTAAACTAAGATGTTTAATGTATACTTTGTAATATGTGGTTATTACTTATCAGTCTTTTTGGTGCTAATATTATTACAAGTTATTACAGTAAGTCTAAATTATTTTAATTTGAGGAAGCAGAAATAAATCGTGATGTTCTAAAAATAAGTTACGTTTTCATTTTTTGTATGTGTGAAATAAATGTTTTGCCAAATTGTTTTTAATTTTAAAGTTTCTATACCTTAGTTTTATCAATCCAGACAGTACTACAAGATTCATAAACACCTGCTATATATTGAAATAAGATTAAAATTCTTTTACTTGCCAACCTACAGAAGCTTTTTATTCATTTAAACAGTAGATCACTAGTTTAGGGTTTACAAAAAACTTAAAAATTTTATAAACACACACAATGAGATTCTGGCATAATCTAGGAAAAAATAGGAAGATACTTTTATACCCTGGATGAACTTGTACTGTAATTTTTGAATATTAAAGTTACATATTCAGTGAAACTGAAAGGGAAGTTTTATCTCATGGTTTGAAATTTATCATACCTAAAAAGTTAAAATTTGAAGATAATCTTATAAATTTTCAGCTGTTTTTATAGCAACTCTCAAACAGCCTGTGTGGTTGAAATCAGAAGAGTAATATTAAAATTTCAGTAAGTGTAAGAACTTTTAATTGGTTTTAGTAATTATAATTCAGAATTTAAACAAAGAATAAATGTTAGCCTGAATAAAACATTTAGCAGAACTAGTAATGTTGTTATAACTAAATCTGATAAAAGGAATATATTAATGAAATATGATTTATTAATTCAGCCACAATATTTCAAAATTAACCATTATGATTTTAGTTTCAAATAATATAATTTACAATGATGCATTATCAGATTTTTTTTAAAGATTATACAAATAATGAATACTCTATGAAGGATAGTCTTGAATTCCATATAAAAGAGGAAATTTAAAATGGGAAATTTACTATTATAATTTTGTTTGTTATTTATATACAAATATCCTTATGGAAGCAATGATACAGGTAAGTGTTGAATTAATTTACAACAGTATGGTGTCCAGCCTTCCTATGTATGTTAATTTCAAAATTTGATTAAAAAATAATAATTCTGTTTCAACAATTTTTAACTCAAAATTTTTTATGTAACATTTTGTGTAATTAGCAAATAAGAATAAATATTTTGACTTCCACTTCCGTGCAGCCGAGCAATCTCATTTGTAAACAATATATTCATAGAATCATCTTTAGATTTTTTTATGCGTGTCCCAGAATACAGGTTTATATTTGCTAATAAACTAACATTCCTTGAAAATACAATCATTCGTATCTAGCTTTACACATGATTTTTATCTGGCATTTGCAGTTTTGTTACTAAGCCCTTTATTATCAACTTTTTATGATGCATAGTGTATGGGTCTAAACAGTTATGTATGAAGCTCAGCTTTGAAAATAGTTAAAGCCAACAAGTAAATACAGTTGGATAGAATTGGTTATAATTTATCTCTATCAATATAGAGTAAATAAAGTGGATTAGAAAATAGTTCTTGTTTTTTAAGATATTGGCTAGCCAGAACTACTGTTCAGGTGATGAAAGGAAGCTAATGGGAAGTTCAGAACATTTAAGAACAAACAATAGATATGGAATTTTTTTTTTATAGTTTCTTTAAACATTAATTTTTTTTCCAGAAATTCTGTGTTATTATGTATTTTAAAGCTACACACATTTTTTGAATGTCAGTATAATAGCAAAGCTTGGTTAGATTTAGGGAGCATGGAGGGCGAAAGCAAATATTTTAATGGCTTAAATCCCAATTTTTGAAAATTATTGTTAGGTTTGTCATCTTTAAACAATGTGCAGATAATGTATTATTTATTGGAATGAAACTGAATTTCTTAGAAATATTAAATGAAATTATACATACATGTTTTTAATGTAAGCAGATATTATTTAGTAAATTTTCACTGAATTTCATACAATCTGGTTAAGTGTTTCTAATAAGAGAAGGAAACTATCAAAGGATGTCAGTGACACTCCTCCAATCTGGAAAGGATTAAATTAAGTATGTATTCCAATATCTGATGTTATTTTTAAAATTAATCAGTTTTACTAGTAAAGAATACATTGTTTTGTTTAATGATAATTTGTATGATGAGATTGGTGTGTGTATAAGTTCTAGATTGGCTGCTTCTTCAGCTAATTTTTTCTATAGTACAGAAGGTATGTAGATAACTCTTATGATCAGTAGTGTTTCTGATCTTATTCATCAATTTCTGAAGTAACTAAATAGTAAGCATAACGGTATTTGATTCACTTCAGAACATCAGAAAAGTCACACACTTGCTTTTTTAGACGCATTAGCATATAATTATGATGGTATCTTCAGTTGTGAAGGTTATGATAAGAAAACATTTATTGGCTTATTTTTCATATTTGCAAGCTATATACCAACATTGTTCAAGGAAAATGTAATTAAGGTCTTGATTAATTATGCATATTAAGTCTCAACACTCACAAATTTGATGACATCAAGGAATTGTAGTATTTCCATTGCACATTTTTCTTCATTGTAAATAGGGGATAGAAAAAAAAAGGTACCATCTTGTACCACACAATTCTTATGTAAGAATGTTTTTTAACGAAACGTCATCACATCACCAGTGTTTGAAGTTTTTAGATGTTCAGTCTATCTATTATTTTGTTATATACAATTTATTAAATTGTTTATAAAAGAGGGCTTAGTTATTTATAAGAATATGCTACAACTTAACCAGTTCAGTTTAGCATATGCCATATTGCTTGCTTGTAAAACTTGACTAAGAGTGAACTACAGAGGGTTGAGTACTTTATACGAGTACTATTTAAAATATGTAAATCACCAAGGCATGTGACAGCCACAACTGATATGAAGACATGGTGAAATGGCACTGTGATGTAGAGTAGATATTAGTTATTCATACAGACAAACACTTATTAAAAGTAATCTATTATCTATTTCCGCTATATGATTATAAGTAGTTGGTTCACAATGTAGTAGTTTATAGAGAAAAACAGTCAAAAATGATCTGTTATTAACATTTAAATGATTAAAAGTGGTCTACATTTGAGCAGATAGTTGTTTGTACAAGTAACTTTGACTAAGAATGAACTATTAGTAGTGGGTGATTTATCATTAAAACCAGGATATGGTAGGAACAGTGTTTTGTACAAACAAGCCTGGCTGAGATTAACTTACTTACAGTATGTGCTATGTGAGTATTAACAGTATGTAGGGTTGTTAGTAGTGAAAACATCATGTAACTAAGAATCATATATTATCAACATCTGTTTATATAATTTATTAAGCCTGTAGTAGTAGTTTATACAAACAAATTTAAATAAGGGAGAAGAATTTTTAGTATATGCTGTTATATGATAAGAGACAGTGTACAGCTTAGTAGTAGTTTTTACAAATAACCTTGACTGAGAATGAACTTTCATCAACATCCTCTGTATGATTAGAATTGGGCTAGATTAGAGGGTAATTGTTGTTTTCAAAGTTAAACCTTAAAGTACTTTGCTATCAACATTATTCTGTTTTTCATTATTTGAGATTTCTATTTGCACATTTTGTGATTGTAAACTGTTAAGTTTGTATATGGATATGTGTGTGTGTGTTTTACATTGGCATTGGGATCTTGTATGATAGATGCTATGACCACAGACATTATCTATTATGACTTAAGGATGACAATGAGGACTGGTAATGGAAGAATAATTTTGAATTTTGGTCTCTTTATAATGTTTTGTATATATATATTATTATATATATATATAATTGTACAGAAATTGTTTTTGGTCTTTTAGTATTTACGTGAAGAACTGAGTGACGTCAAGGAAAAGTTGGAAGCTAAAGGAAAGAGGTGATTGTGTTTTATTTGATATTTGGAGGTCTTCTAATTTCAGTTTTAAAGTTTTCATGCAGTAATTCAGCTGTTCCTGGTGGCTCAGTGGTAGGTCTGAGGGCTTATAACACAAAAGAACTGATTTTGATATCCATGGTGGCAGGGGTTAAATTCTCAAAAAAAAAAGTAGATGCACTCAGCTGGGGGAAGTGGACCTGTTTTTGAAAAAGAAAAAATATAATCGTGTAAACAATAAAAAAAAAAAAAGACAAAGCAGCTCAAATAAGTCCCAGTACTAGTTCCACCTTAAAAAATAAGTTCTGATACTCAGCACCACTGAGTACTGACAGAATTTTACCCCTGCATGGTGGGCAGAGCACAAATAGCCCACTGTATAATTTTGTGCTTAAAAACAAACAATTTCACTCTATAACTTGCATGTAAGAATCTTTAATTTTAAAAAGTATATTTTACTCTAATTGCAATTAATAGCTGTATCTTATATAGAGCACAATAAGTATAATGGTAACTATTAAATGTAATGACTATATCATTTAAAAATTACACATTTTAATATTAATAATTTGAACTTCACCAAGAGTGTTCAAAAAACAATAAATGAATTGATGACTTTAAAGTGTTTTTTTCAGTTTTCAGCCATGAGTTTTAAGTTTTTGCCCTAGATAAAATTCTGTTAAAACTAATCTTGATTTAATCCCTTTTTTGATAGTTTAACTGTATGTAAAAACATAACTTTTGATTTCAAAACAAAATAGATCACTCTTCAGGATATAAATTTACTGAGATAAAAAATATATGAATTTAATTTAGATTATTTATGCTTAGTTGAAAAATGGTATTTGTATGTTTCTGTTATAGATTCTCAGTAAAGTTATATCCTGAATAGCGACCTGTTAAGTCATGAAACTGATTGAAGAAATTAATAAAGGAGAGGAAAATAGAATAGTCCTGATATTCCAGCATTTTTTATATATGTGTGTGTGTGTAGTTTTGTCTATAAAGAAAACTGCATCATGAAATGGTTATTCTTGATTTGAAGAGAAAATGCTTGTAGAAAGTATTTTGTGTTTAAAGTTAATGTTCTGTACCATCCAAAGATTACAAATATTTTGTACTTTAAGGCTTCCATTTTAAGTTACTCCTAAAAATCCCAGCTCGGCATTAACGGCAGCAGAAGTTTCTTGTTTCACAGAATTTAAAATTATGGAATGAAATGGTAAATTAACTTATTTTACTGAATTTTATAAACAGTGGTATTGCAAAATCTTATTGATTTAACGTTGGCTGTTATTTGCTTATGATGATAATTTTCTCTATGTGAAGGGACCATTCATTCACACTCAAAGTTCTTTGTAGTCTAGCAGTTCTCTCTGCTGCCCTCTGTTCTTGTAAAAACATTCTGGGAAGAGTTTTGACTGTGCTGTTTTACTGAGATGGATAGGAGACAGATTTGATTGTGAATAATTTAATGAATTTTGATTTGTTATTAATTAACAATCAATGATGTTTTCAGCTTCAGTGAATTATTGTTTCTTGTTAAGAAGTTCTCAATATAAAGCTGACATTTAAACACTTGGCATTTATTCTTGAAAATAACTAATCTTTAGAATTTATTTTTTCATAGTTTAAAAACCACACAATCTTAAATATGGCAACACAACTAAGCATTTAATAGTTTGGGCACAGTACATTGTTTCATCTGGGAGCTTTTATTTTTGTTCAGATATCATTGGATCACTATGTTGATAACATTAATTGGATATATTCTACTGTAACACTTCTTTTAGTTGTTCTAAATGAAAAACATTAAATGTAAGTTATAATTGGTTTGCTTAATGCACTAAAACCTGTAGATGATTGACATAGGATTGTACAGGGTGTGTCAAAAAATGCAATTGAAGGTTATGCTAATAGTTTTTCAACTATTTACACATAAATCAGTTAAGAAAAAGCTTTTCTGACTAGTCACGGATATGCAAGATGTGTTTGATGTGATGGCCTTATCTTCTCAGGCAGGAATTGATTCTCACTGCAAGATTCTGGATGACATTTTGATAGGTTTCTGCTGGTATTCAATGTAAGAAGGTTTGGATAACTCCCTTCAGTTCTGAATTGTTCATGGATTGTCCTTGTAGGCATTATCTTTGCAGTAACCCCATGGGAAGAAGTTGAGTTTCAACATTGAAGTAATGATGATAGAGTGATTCTGTCTTTTATTTTAACATTTTGTGGCCATGTAGAATTTCACTATCCTTATTTGTTGTTCAGTTGTGAATATCATACTTGAAATGGGTGCTTGTAGTTCACAGAATTAAATTCAACAGGTCCATAGAGTACACTCTGAAAATATAAAAAATATAATATCAGTGACAAAACAATTATTAACAAAATACTTGATTGAATTTTTTTTTATCATACTAGGTATGAATACAAAACTGTATGTGCACATAAACTGTTTTGTGCAGGTAGGTTTTTGGTATTAACTGTTTCTTAATTTACTATTCTGTGAAGTAACACAAGTATTTAGTATCAGCAAATTTCAATTTTTTTCTTTTACATGAAAATAACAACTACTTTGACATTAAGTTATACATTGAACAAACTGTGTTATGACTATATTGGTGTTTTCTAAGTTGTTAACCTGCATTGATTTGTAGATATATATTATTATAACTTTTAACTGAATGAATGACATCAGTACGATGTGCTTTATCTTTAATTATTTTCTTAGTTTGTACTAATGGATCTACAAGTGTTTTATGTGCCTAAATTTCATATTTTAATTGTAAATGTAGAAATTGTCTCTGAGTGGTATTATAAATGATTATTTTGTATGCAACCTAACACTTTAAATTCATGAAACTTGGGAAACATTATATATGTTGTACAAAGATTGGAAATTCACAAGGTAGCCAATTTCTGTGAAATTTTGAACATAATTTTTCAACTTCACAAAAATGTTTTAGAACGATGTTTGAACTTTTGTTTAAAAGTTGTGTTTTTGGTTTCTCTATATATCTTAGCATTGTAAATAACTCCATTACTAGTGATCAATTGCATTAACCCTTTTCAGGCTGGTGAGCACTTTTTAGATGTTGAGTGCACACTCGCATTATAAATTTGAAAATTTAAATAATAACTTGAAGTTTATTTCAATAATTCTTTTACTCAAAAATATTTTATAATTTATATTTTGTCATTTTGTAACACTTATATAATGTAATTTCTAAAGAAAAAAACATGTTCAAACCTATTTTTCTATACAACTCCAGAGAGTCTCATCCATGGACAATTCACTTATTGAATCTAAGTTTCAAATGGACAGCAACTGCCTGTTGTAGAAATACCTTCGAAACATCGTCCTCTACATTTGTAGGTTTCTTCAACAGGCAGTTTCTGTCCATTTGAAACTTAGATTCATTATGAATACTCTGCCTAAACAACCTAGCAAAGAATGCACTTATTGATTTTATACACTTTTTTTGCCCATATCACACTATAGGTCTGTACTTGCTAAAATACTACCATCCCATGGGTATTACCAGTGTTTGGATTTTACCTGATTTTTCTCTGTCTCTGAATTTCATTTGTACAGCTTTTCACTTCCTCAACCTTTTATGACCTCAGCAGGTAATTGAACAAACACTAATGAAATTCAGATTTCAAGATAGCTGTCGATATAATTTAAAAACAATTGTATAGAGCACATTATGAAATACTTACACCAGTATAGGATGAATAAAATGGTTTGAGAAGTCATTTATGGTTTTGTGGAAAAATGACAAGACCAAGCTTGTATAGAGAAGAACAATGGACTGTTCTTGGAATTTTAGATGAATTGGAAACAAACCACAGATCTGGGAATATTTTATACTTTATTTATATTTTTTTTTTTGTTCATGAAAATATTCTTCTATGATAAGACGTCAGGTATGTCTTACTAGGTTAAAATAATACTGTAGCAATGGCAAAATATTAAAGACTCGGGTCCTTATTTATTGAATATTATTGTTAAATTTATTGTATTCAAACAATGTAGATAAGTAAAATAACTTGTAATTTACTAAAATTAAACTATGGTTATCAGAAATTGATCTTGAATAAGAAAATTCTCAGCAGAAATATTGTTTGATAGCCTGACCTGAAAATATCTTCACAGGTGTGGCTGTAGGTCACTGATAAATCTTTGTCAGTTTTTGCAGTGTTTTATCATTTACAGAAGTCTCAAAAACAATCTAATGAATAGCCATCATGCTGAAACTAATGGCATGTATAAGTACAACTAAAATTTTAAGACAAAAGGAATTATTTTAATGTTCTTTTTAAAAAGCGTATTTCAACTAAATTTTGGAAATTTCACAATGTAAAGAATTAGAGAAAAGTAAATCAAATTATATGATTTTTTATGCCTATGTAGTAAGATTTTACTCAGTTTTATGTAATCTAAGTATTTCTACTGTGAGAAGAAAAAAATCCTGGGATGTTCATGACATACACACACCCTATTCAGAAATGGTTAGTAGCAGTCGTGTTCAAGTTAAATTTTGAAGGTTATATTAAAAAGGTAGGGTTTGATATTTTGGTATATGCCCATTCAACTCACTCAGTGCCTGAAGGAACTCTCAGAATAGACTAAGTTAAAAAATTACAGAGCAAAAATCTTTTATGCATCTTTATTACTATGTGCAAACATACCCCAATAAACATTGTTATACATTTTAAACCCTAATTAATTTATATCAACTTCAAAAATGTTATTTGGTAAAAAATTAATTACCTTGTTAATTCACAAATTTGTGTAAATTACATAGTGTTTCCAATTTCAAGTGTTGGATAATGTCTTTTGAACAATCATGAAAATCAAAGAAATTTTAGTATGATAGTTAAAAATATCAAATTTGGGCACATGAAACTCTTCTAGACTTGTTAGTAAAAGCTAAGCAAATGCTTAAAGACAATGGCAAATGCTTAAAGACAATGTATATACATTTTATTTCTGTAACTTATGCAAATATTAAATAAAAGCCATAGATGTACAAATAAGAACATTATATGAAAAGAGAAGTGCTAAAGTTGAATATTTTACTTACTAGTCTTATCAACTCGAATATTTGAATAAAACAAATGGCCCCCAAGTGAAACACTGTACTTTGACCAAACTAATTAGACCACATTCAACTTACTAGTTATCCTCAAGTACAATTAGTGTTTAAAACTCAGTTTCATGTTGAGAATTTTTATTCACAATGAAAGATAACTTATGAAAGCTACAAACTTTATGAGTGCTTTGTGATTATTAATGTGTCAAATGTAATTTGTATTACATGGGTAATATAAAACACCATTTCTCTGATGAAATATACGAGCATAGTGGAAATGTTCCTCAAAATCATTTCTACATTTTCAATATACAGGCAATGTGGAGAACTAGTGTAGTAATCTCACTGCAAGAGCTTCAGCTGAATCATTAAACAGTAACAGCTGAGGTTTAATCAGTAGGTCTTTGTGATACCACAGTAAGTAATGCGCTAAACATATTTTCTTAATATTTTTTCATCTACATTATAAGTAAAGTATAATCTTAATGAATGATAACTGCCTATGTACACAGTGAAATAGGAGATGAGCATGTCCATCAGTTGCCCCTTGTTAGTCTGTCACAAATAGACAACAAGTTTGAAGCCTTGGAGAAACAGGTCATGGGAATAAAAGATCTACTGTATGGAATGAGAAATTGCTGTCACAACCAGAGTGAATATTTGAAGACTGTTGAGAATCAACTGGCTTCTATACTACTACAGGTAAAGTTGTTTTGTAGATCAGCTTTCTTTTTTCTTTTTTTGCTCCCTCAAATTAATAAGTTGTTTTCTACATTTCACTACTGTAGTGTCTACATATTTCACCATATTGTATGATTTTTAATTTTTGCTTGTTACAACAATCAGTGGAAAGAACAGACCAAAAAGAAAGGGTAAAATCACTCATTTTTTTATGTAAAATACATAAAGAACCTCAGGAGTAATTATTAGGACTAATATTATTAAATTATATTTTTAGCAACATTTTTCATTTGTTATTAGCAACCCTATAACCAAGAAATTTATGAATGTATAAGCAAATTGATGCAAAAATAGTGTAGAAAAATGTTCCAAAACCTGTGTGGTGTAATTCTAGGGTATAGATTCTAACAGTGTGAGCATCATAATGTGGTATGTAGTCATACCATGTGTTCCCTACCCCTTTAGTTAATAAATATAATTTCTTTAAAATTTCTGTTTTACATACTGTGTGTTCGTAATATAGAATGTTGGTTAAGAGAGCCACTAAGTTCCTCTTGCCCTAGTTACTGACAGAACTAGGTCAGTTTACTAGAGTAGCACATGTACTTTCTTGTGGAAAAGATTGATGTTATATTGAATATACTGTATAGAAATTGAAAGTGACCTTGGATACAATATTCATTGTTTTTGAAATGAGAGTGACCATCAGTCATGTGGAGTAATGTGTCCATCCTGAGAACAGTGGCATTGTTGTTATTAGTATGTAATGTCATGATTTCCTAGTCTGGATCAATTGAATGGAACTTAAGATTCAAGATTTTAACTACTGTCACGTATCTCACCAGTAAAGGCACAACACTTTACACATGTCTTTAACTTTGATTGTGTTTGAGTATGAAATAAAGATTGTTTTGCTGTCTCCACTCTTTTTCTTTGCTCAGTTGAGGTCAGCAGAGCCAGGTTAAGATTTAGTGGGGCCCTAGGCCCAGGTAGTATTTAGGAACAATAATGATGATAATAACTCACTCTTTCCGCTATTCTGCTAGTTTTATGAACCATAATTTTTTAACTTGGGTGGCTGGTAGGGCCCAGGCCTAGGTAGCCTATGCGTTAATCTGGTACTGGAGGTCAGAGAAAGATTTCTGCTGTGCAATAAATTTTCTGGTAAGCATTCTGTTCTTCTGTGGTTACAACCCAGTTATTCAACAGGAAATCAGTGAACCTGAAAATAACACAATGGCTTTCACTATGTAACTAGTTCAGTGCCTGTTAAAAGATGGAGAACAGAACAATATTTTCTAATTAGTGTACAGTGTTAACTGATGTATGGTGGGATAAAACAGTGTTGATACTTGGGCATTACAATGTGAATTAAATTTGAGAGACAGAACACCATCACTCGGTACTGAAATATTATATCATTTATTAGTATTTGAACAATATGGCTTCGGTTGATACTTCACAGTCCAGTTAACCCTCAAATTACTTAATTTGTTTGTTAATTTTTTGTATCATTCAGTACTGGTTGGGTCTACATATGATATCATACTGGATAATTTTTTTTTACCTGTTAAACATTTAGTGTAAAGAACTGACTAAATAATTTGGGAAAAATCACTATTTTCTAAGTGAAATACATAGGGGACAACAGTTATAATTAGTGGAATTAATTGCAATGTTGATGTTGTTTTTGTTTAAATTTTTGGTGATTTACATGTTATCAAGGAACTGACCTTGTAACCAACAAAGTCATGGATCCACAAACAACTTGGCACATAAATAGCTTAGAAAAATAAGTTTAAAAGCCAGTGACAGTACAGTATTAACCTTATCATTATGGGGTTTTCTGTGGTCAGGGGTCAAAAGACATGTCATCACATTTGTACACTTGCATTCAAAATTTTATTTAACTACTTTGTTATGAATGTATGTCAATAAGTTTGGGATCAGATTGTAGATTATAATTCAAATTTTAATATTATACATTAGTTATTTTCTTAATTTAAAAGTAAATATAAAAAAAATCCTAAATATCAATTTTTGTGTTTCGTGTGGTATGTTGAATGAAGCTTTGGTTCAAATTAGATGTTTGTGATGTCCATGTATAAAATCTATAGTTTCTAATGAATTAGGAACTCAAATTACCGAAACACTAGAATACAAAATAAGAACCTCCTATTTTTTCTATTTGCTGAGATATCACTATATTTAACAAATCAATCACAGTGGCTATCTCTTCCATTTTTGGAAATACTTGCTTACATACAACCACTTTGCTTGATCATGTGTTATATTATAACCAATAAAAAGCTTAGAATTTCCCCATGTGGTTTTCTCAGCCTCTTGAGGGTTGGAATTTCCCAAGATTATTTCTTTTGTCTCCAATCTCGGAAGGAAGGGGTATGTGAAAATATTGTTCAAAAAACAATATTTTTTAGACCCAAATACAGTTTAGTAAGCCTGATAAAGTGCAATTCTGCAATATTGGTAGAGTAGTTTATAATTTTTTGTTATTTCAAAATCCTATATAAAATCCTAAAAAAGTTATTTTGCTTTATATCATCCACATGTGAAATTTGGTAAGGCTTAGCATGCAAGGTACGGCAAGCAAGTACAAACTTCTTTACAACTGTAAGTAGTAGAGTTCATTGTTTTCTGTATTTTTTATTTATTGTTGTATGTTTTAAGAAAAATAACTGAAATTTAAGAATTTATTTGTAATAGTAATGATACATATATGTATGTAATGTATTATAACTGAAATGTGACTGTATTTTCAAAATACTGGTCCATTAGAAAAAGCCATGACAGGTCACTTTATAAAGGCCTATTTTATACTATTGGATACAGTAACATGAGTGCACATGCACTGCATCATTGCAACTTCTGTAATGTTAGTCAGACATGGCTGAAAGGTCAATAAAATAAAAATGATAAATATATATAGATGTATAATGTTATGAGATTTAAGCAAATTAGACTAAGCATTTGTGATTTTGTGTTATAATTTATAGTCATTCTGGAACAAAAAAGTGTAACTTGTATCTATTTCCTAAATTTTTATGGTGGTTACGAGGTTGGTCAAATCGACCAAACTGATACAGAGATACAATAGTGAAAATATAAGATTAAATATAGTTTTTTTTTTAAAAAGTTTCATAATTATCTGGAGGTTATTAGAAGGTTATAAAGATCTTGCATGTGAAATTTGACAATTTTTTGATGCATAAAAGTATTTTTAATCTTAAAATCAAAATTAATTTTCATGTTGGATAGTCTACATTTAAAAAGAAATCCAAAAGCAATTTATTACTTAAAAAGTCTTAAAACTGAATAAAAAGTATAATATTTTGTGTATGAAAGCCATGTAATGCTTACTGATAATCTGCAAAATTTCATGAAGATACTCCTACTGTATTAAAAGTTATAGTATGAAAACTATAAAAAAGCTCAAAATGGTCAGGAGGTCAGTTCCTGGGACAGGTAGTGAGAGAGTTAATTAGTGTGTGGAGAATAGACAACTATGTCTTGTTACACAAGCAGCAACTTGTCTATTCATGTGTTGGAGATAAAACAAAAACTTCTTGGTGTTTGGTCATTATTTATTAATTAAAATAATGTTTTAGGCCATGCTTTCCTTGGAACTACTACCACTGGTGATCATGCAGTGTTTGGAAATTGCAATTACACTGTACAAACATCTTCATCTTGACGGTCTTTCCACAGACCCTACTCTGTAGGATGTCAACTTCCAAAATTGCATTTAAGCAAACCATGTGCAATGTTGCCCAAGGCTTCATGGTCAGCTAACTTCATAGGTATATCAGAGGTTGTTGAGTGATCACTGGTTTTACTCTTTGTCTTATAGAAACACTATATTTGAATCAATGTAGATAAGTAAAATTATAAGGTCAGTAAAATAGAAATAGTGCTACTCTTCAAGTTTCTTTACTTGTATATTGTGCTCATTTTATCCCACAACTGTTAAAACCATAAAAATGATTAAATGATTGTTGGTAATCTTGACCAACTAACCCATAAAAATATAATTTCATATAATGTGTACAATAAGGGTTCACATTAATTCGTTGAAAGAGTTATTGTTATAGCATTCTGAAGACCCTCAGATACAGAAGCTGATGTTATGAGACTCTGTTTATTGTGCTGTTTGAGTTTCAGGAACTACATTACTGATGCTATGTGTACCCAATGTCCTACTACATTTGAACCCACACGACACAGGCCATACCAGGCTAGTATGTGCCTGTTACTCTCTCATACTTAGTTCACAGAGAGAGTGCACCTTACTTGAAATTTGATAGAATGAACCTTTCTGTGAAAAAAAAGTCTGTTTAATTGCTGATCCACATATCATACAGTGCATTTTTGATAGATATTTATGTATGTTTGATACAGACTTCTACAATATTGGTGACTGCAGACATTCTTCATATGACTGTAGAAAGTGCATAACTACATCACCTGCTTTAATCTTTGTTTTCTACAGTGACATTTTTTCCCTCTAAACCTTAAAAACCTACAGTCTGTTGGAGCATATTGCAATGATTCACTAGTTTGAGGATGTATTGTGCAACAGCAGAATGGGCAGGCTGATAAGAGTTGCAAAGAGCACTAAAAGTTCTCACATAATTCTGTATGAAAAGAATGAGGAGGTTGGTAAATACCAAGTCCAGTAGCTTCCAATGTTTTTTTATGCAACAATGTATTGTTTCTATGATCCAAAGAGTGTTTGTGACCAGCTTTGAAAATGCTGGTTAAATCCCTTTTGTAAATGCAATAGCATTAGGTTTTTCACACCCAGTTCACAAAGAAGCTCAAATGCTTACCTAAAATTCTCTATTCACAACAGCCATATCATGTTATCATGTTGTTGTTTTTAGGTGTGAATATTTTCATTATCATTTCAGAATGAGTGAATAATAATTTCTGCATCACTACTTCACCCATTAGCAAGATGTGGACCAAGAACCAACATAATGTACCCAACAATGGATTACAACCAAAATTGGTTTGACAAATGGCTACTGACTGTAACTTTTCAGCTGGAATGCATACATGATATTTTTACACACACACATGTCATCATTATTGCTTTCTCTGCAAGATGATGGGAATGGTTAAATGTGAACTCTTGATGGCTGATGTGTCCAAATTTTAGGTGTAGAGGAACAAAATAACTTACGAAAAAGCAATATTTACTTGAGTGTGGTACTCTCTTAGCAGCAAAAGTATTTTCCAAACTCAGAACTATAGACAGAATTCTGTTGGATAATCAAGTAGTGAACTTAATGAGGAGAACCCCCAGATAAGTTTGCATATATCTTCATTGATTTTCCTGAATGTGGAAGACAGGTCACCCAATTGAAATTTGTTCAGTTCAGTGAAGTTGCAGTATTTATAGCAGTTAGCTAATAGAACCTATTAAAGTATATTCCACTTAATGTTTTTGCTGCTATATGCGAGTTCTACAAATGATCCTTTCAGTTACAACTGGTTTAGTTTTTCATCTTGCTGTCTATTACTTGGCATTACTTAGGTGCAAACTACTTTGTGGCTAAATGACTTTTCTAGCACTTGACTCCAACAGAAATGACAATAGAATGAATAAGAAATACTTTGGTTTATGCTTTAAGTGATATAGTAGTCATGTTTAGGGGCTTGAATATTCTGTTTCCATGAGAACACTTATCTGTGACCAGTAATTAAAAACAATCTTAAGCATTTATTAAAGAGTAAAAACACCAGAAACTTTAAGTTTGATTTTTTTTTACTCCTATGTAGGTGATGAATGAAAATAGAGATGGCCATTCTCCTTTTGCTACGTTTGGACAGTGGCTAAAACATACATTTGTCACCCAGGATCAATTTGCAAGTCAAATGTCAGGTCTCACTGATCACATGACTTCTGAGTTGAGCATTAAAATGAAACAACACATAGAAGAGATAGCCCAGACAGCAGCATCAGCCATTGCACTTAGTTCAGCCCAGTCCCTGAGGGAGGAACTTCAAAATGAAAGGGCATCATCCACTTCAGCTGTGTTTTCCATCTCTGCAAATGATAGTAAGATGTGTGCTTCCCAGGAGGATGTGAAGAAAATAGTACGAGATGCCATATATCTGTATGATGCAGACAAGACTGGGCTAGTGGACTATGCCCTAGAATCTCAGGGTGTGTCTTATTATTAAACAAACTCAAATGGAAAATGATATAATTAAGAGAAACATTACACAGTGTAACAGATATAACAGTCTTAAAATGCATTAGGGTAACAAATTTCCAATGACATTTAAAACATGTTTAATATATATTCCTTGACTTGTAAAACAAAATTATATACAGCTATCTACTTACATTTAAAACATACATTATGAGAGAGATTGATTGAGGTTAAAATGATACAGTGTAGTAGGTATTGAGTGACGTATAGGACATAATTAAACTTATAAAAGACAGAATGTGACAGAAACAAAGTTACATTTAAAATGAATGTACTGCTGACTAGATTTTCAAATCATGCAAGAATTGTGTAAATGTAATGTAAGTCTGGCCAAGTAACCATCTGCTACAATCAAACCATTTTAAAAGAAACTTGAATTTTACTAACGTTTAATTTTAAGAAAATGTAGAAATAATCAATATATCTCTAAAATGTAAATATACTGAGGAAAAGTTCTACAGACTTGCATTGCAATGTAATTCTAGGTAACAGCATGGAACCAATATAGCGGTTTGTAGTTTGAGTAAATAATGTTTACAGTATCTCAAGCCTTGTGTTTTTACTATTTTTGTGATCCCTATTTGCAGGTTTTTAAATTTATAATTTTTTATTTATCTGGTAAAAATTTGGACAATAAACAAAATTGTTTTCACCCTTCACATTTTTTCCTCCACAGTAAAGCCAATGCAAGATGTAAGTTAGGAATAAATTTAGTTTTTATAATTCACTTAACCTGCTGTTAAAAAAAAAGTTGTATCAATATGACTTTTCAAAATTCTACATTCGTGACAATACATATGCATTTTATGAATATTGCTGGGCATTTAAGGGCAGCTATGGTTACTTGGTTATCAAACTGTCATTTTTAATTTGATCTACATCCTTCTCTCTAGAACACATCCCAAAATCTCTCTCTCTCTCCTTAATTTGTACTTACAGGGTCTAAAACTAAAACATTCATTTCTGACAGTTTTCAGGAAGGGGAAAAATTATTATTACAATTGCTTTTTTTTATTTATTGCTTATTTATTTAAAAAAATTTCTCTTTTTTTTGCATTTAATATGTTCTTTGATCTAATTATGAAGGTACATTGTGGTAAAAATACTAGTTTCTTTTGTAAGATAATTTTAAATTCTAAGGAGAGCTTCTAGATTTCATTTTACAGCACTTTTGTTTTTGTGTCTTCTGTAGCCATCCCTGCTAATTCTTTTGCTGTCATAGGTGCAACTCATTTTCTGGTGCAGCACCAACTTATGGAGCAACTCCGTGCCTCTACGAATAGTATAGTTTTAAAATAAGTAAAAAGTGTGGTTTAAAAATATTCACATGATTTTTAATTGTATAAAGATTTCAATTATGTTTTACTGCATTGGTATAAAATAAAGAACCCAATATTGTAAAAATATTATTAAGTTGCAGTTCAAATTTTCCAGAAAAGAAAACTATACAAGAAAGGAAAAATTGACAATTTATTACATTAATGTTACTTTTATGACTGTTAATAGAACAAAAACTTTTAAAGCATATATATATATATATATATATATAAGCTTATTCATGAATCAAACTGCCTTTGCTGCAACTTGCCAAACTACAGTATGATGCACATTTGTGATAGACGACTAAACCAGTTATTTCTGAAGTGTAGTAATAGGAAAATTAAACTGAATTATTATTATTGTGAAGTTTGATAAGAATGGAAATGATAATGATATGAAATATAGGAATTTAGATGTAACCTTTTGTTTCTGATACTAGGTGGCATTATTGTCAGTACAAGATGTTCTGAAACATACCAGATGGGAATTGGACAGTACAGAATATTTGGTATTCCTATCTGGCACTCTTACAACTCACCACGAATTGTTATTCAGGTAAGTAATGCTGTTTTATACCATTTTATACAGTATCTAATCACATTAGTAAAATACATAAAATCCTAGAAGTAGATAAATTATGAAAGAAAGGCAAGAACTTTTGAGCAACTTTGAAAAGTATAATTTCTCTCATTAGGGATGAGCTTTGGAAAAGTTTTTAGTGTAAACTTTATTTCATTCGTTTTAGAAGCTATTAATATTGCTTGTGTTTTTTCTAGTTTTAGCATCATTATTATTCATTCTCTCTTATTTCTTGCAAAATATTTTACAAATTTACAGAGAAGTATAACTAAACTTAGTAATTATATTTGATATTTAATAACTTTTGGTACTTTGTGTGGGAGATTTTTGTGACCAATAATGCATTTTTATAACCAAGAGATTTTGTTTTCATATTCCAAAGACAGTCATTTACAGCTTAAGGAAGAGAATAATACTTAAGTTAGGGTAGGTTCTTAAATTTTGTGAGCAAGGATATTTTATGTTGAAGTAACCTGCAATATTAGTAATATAAAAAAAAACATGAAAGAAAAAATAAAGTAGAGGTTTAACCAAATAAATTGATAATAATAATGGTAAGTTGCTATTTTATTTTATAATTTTCTGTTTATTTTTGTAGACTTCTTTTGATGTTTGCTGAATTTATATAATGTAGAATTTTGTTTTTAAATCTTTACTAGCCAGGTATTCATCCTGGTGAGTGCTGGGCATTTAAGGGAAGCTATGGTTACTTGGTTATCAAACTGTCATCTTTTATTCGGCCTACAGCCTTCTCTCTAGAACACATCCCAAAATCTCTCTCTCCTAAAGGGAGCATTGATAGTGCTCCAAAGGACTTTTCTGTATGGGTAGGTTGGAATTGTATTGCTCAAATTTAATGCTTGAATTTAAAAACCTGATTTTTAGTACTTTAGAATGCTTGAAGTTTATGGAAAAATTAAATGACTTGTGAAATAGTTAAAAAGTACACTAATGCTATTTGCTCCCAATTATATGGGACCAAAAAGTTCCGCAGGTGTTAGCTGTTCAAACAAGGAATAGTAATAACACCTTTATGGGATCTGGCAATTATGTTTTCTACTAAATTATGTTGGAGAAATATAGTTACCAGTGAAGTTATTGATACACTTTACTTTACTTATTTTCCATGTTGTTTATTGTTACATGAAATTTGTATTACAGCAACTTCTAGTTAGCTTGGAGGCCAGTGAGGAAAAAACAAAATTGATGATGATGCTTGATTTTTGCTGAAATTGGCTTTTGAAAATGCTTGAATATATTGTCAAAATGTTTCTCTAACCATATAAACAATTAGTACACAGGTTTAAAAGTAAGATTTTTAACTTTATTGGTATGTAAGATACTGTACATTTAGTTTAGTGAAGTCCTTTAGTTACTGTAGTGGACAAAATAATTAAAAATTGAATTGTTTCACATACAGTTTTTATACATTTGTACAATATGAGTCACTACATGCAGAAATAAGACTTGTAAAATTAATTTTCAGAGATGATAACTCACAGAAATACTATTTCCCTCACACATTTGCCTATAAGATTTGCATGACACTAGCTTTCAGCTAACTCCCACCTAAATTAATGTGTTTAATTTGAACTGCACTAGTGAATGATAATATCAGTATTTCACTCTGGTTTCCAGTTTTTGTGTCTTCATCCTTTTCTCACCACTCTCCTATATTTCCTCTTCTCCTCCTGCCTTTTGTCTGAGGCACTTTATTATGCTCCAGAAAGGTTTTCTGAACAGGTTTTTTCCTTCTCTTTGCCAGCTTATCTAGTTTCCCTTCTGCTCTGTTCCTCCTTCCTTAGTTCATCTGACTTGTTCAGTCGAGTTGCATTCCTCTTTAGTGTTCACCTTCTTCTTTCTTGTGTATGTTGTCTTTATCAGGCTCCCTTATTTCTCCCAAAAGTCTTCATTGGCCTTCATTTCTCACTGGAGAACTGGACTGCAGTTATATGACTTCAGTCCTCTTTATCTTCCCAGGTCCTTATTATTTCTCGACCTTGCCCTTTGAATCCTATTTCTCATCTGGATCAGTCTATCTTTTCTATTCCAGGTTCCAGGCCTTCCTATTTTTCTCATCCTGCCACTATTTGATGTCTGGTTCATTGCTGTTCTTGTCTGTAGCTATCCTGTCATGTCAGGCCCTATGGGTACCTGTCTCTTCCTCTTTGCCAGCTGTTGATCTCAGTTTCTACCAACAGACGTTTTTTTATGTTCTCTCCTATAGTCTCTCTCCACTTCTCTTCTATTTCTATCTATGGTATTTTTGGTCTATGGTCTGTGGTTGGCCATGGTCAATGTGTCAGACACTTTCCTACACATTTCTATTGCTCTGTCCTTCAGGTTCCTTTCCTTTTGGTATCTCTGGCTTCCCTGAAACCCCTCATTCCTTTGTGGTGTACATACATGAACCCCCTCCAGTGGACCTTGCAGATCCAATGTGTAGTCTTCTTGTCACATTCCTATTGCTCTTACACTTTGTTTGCCTATCAACGAAAACAGTGGGCCTTTCATCATTAATCCATATGCCACTCCTTCTATCCTGGACATCCTCCTGTGAATCACCTTTCTGCCTTTTTTCATTCACTATTTGACCATGGTTTTTCAGTCTCCACCATCACTGGTTATCAGGAATTGTTGCTTACTATGTTTCACCTCTCCCTGTACCACAGAATATTTTCTTCCTGTCCTCTACCCTGTTCCACTCCTTCCTTCTTCCTTGTCCAATTCTCATGCCTGACTGGGTCCTTGATGTGGTTTTGTATGATCTCACATGTGCCCCATTTGAGCTGTTGGCTTCTTGCTCTTTGTACCACCTTTCTCTCATGACTTATTTTCTCCTCCATCTTGCCTGTGGTCACCGTCCTTTGGATGTTTCTACTATTGATGCTTCTTGCACCCTCTTCCACTGCATGTCTATAATCCTCTACCTGGACCAGTTTTTCCTTCCTCAGACTTCTGCTGTTCAGGATGGTAACTGTACTTTCTTTTCTATCTCTCACTTCTATGATTGTTCAAACCTGGTTTGACTCCTGTGTCCTGTTCTGGCTGTTCATTGTTATTTTTCACAGACATCTTTCCAGGGTCCCCACCATTGTCTATTCCTACCTTGGGACTCCTCTTCTTCCAGAGACCTCTCTCCTTCTATCCTTACTGGATGGGTCTGTCAACTTCTCTGGTTGATATATTCTTCCCATTTTCACTGGCTCTTGGACAAGATCTTCCAGATGGGCAAGTCGATGATTCCCCACATGTTCATTGCCCATTACCTTAACCACCTGGCTGTTTTGTCCCCTACAGGATTTTGACTTCCACCAGTCACCATACTTCAAGAAACCCACCAACTTTGAAATGGGTATGTTTTCCTTTTATTTCTCTCCCTTTTTGCTGAACCAGAGTATGCTTAATTCCCAAAATGTGCATCGAGCTGGGCTAATGGAAAGTGTTCGGCCCATCTGCCCTGGCTCTGCCAATGCTCACTGTAAGATGAGGTGTTCTGCAAGACTGCTTAGGATATCCTCTTGGCATACAAACTTACTCAATTATCTGATCCATACCATACCAGTCCAATGGGCTATCATAGAAAAAGCTGGCATCAAGAAAGTGATTGCCCACTTGTTTGGCTCTTGCTTTTCTGATTTTAAAAATAAAGTTTTGCTGTTACTCATTGCACTATCTCCAGTAAAAGATTTTACTGGCTGATAGTCCAATGTGGATCCAAGCACTTCTCTGGGTCTCACCAACTCAAATTCTCCCCTTCCTCAAATGGAGCATGGGAGATCCTTCCCATTACAAATTTCTAGCTGGTGGACCATGGAGAACCCTTACTTGTTAGGCTTAGCACAATAAAAAGAGAAGTAGGGTGGTGGTGACACTGTCAGTGTAGTATGGGTCACCATTGATACAGCTAATGTGTCCTCCTCCTTGTGCAGCCAGAGTCTATCTAGTAGAGTTAAGGTGAGTGCACACCATACATTCTGATCACGCTCTAACCACACTATAAATATTGGCTTGCTGACATCTTATGTACTAGTGCTCAGTTAAGTCATAATCACATTCTGCCTATTCTTGCAACACATCAGGGTCTTTTGTCTTTTTCCTCCCCCTGAGTGAAGAGAATACCTTGGTTGAAACAAGATGCAGTCTTCTACGGGTGTGTCCCTAAAGAGCTTTGGGTGTCACACTCCTTGGGTTATACCTTCACTTGCTTTCTGAAGGTAGAACTTGTATAGGTGTAACTTTTGCACCAGCCACTCCACTATTTCTGCATGGGATTCTAGCATTTCTGTGTGTGGTGGTGAGTTATCATCTGGGAAGTTAACGTTTTCCTAATCTGAAAATATATTTCCAATAGATACTCACCTCCTTACAAATTCCTACCTGTCCTTCCCACTTCAACTGCATTTTGTTTTTTCTTGCCTCCTCTAAAAAGGAGGTTATCACAAGTACAAGTGCATAGGGGTGTTTGTTACTGTGCATGGAGGCTGTGTTGCCCTCCTATTGCACCAGCATAATTCACAATAAAAAAACATGAATTTAGGTGGGAATTAGATCAAGGCTATTGTCATGCAAGTCTCAGATGCATGAGGGAAGTAGCATTTTTTGTGTGTGGAGGTGAGTAACTTTCATAAATATGTTTTCAGATTTAGAAAATAGTAACTTTTGTGGTCTGCAGAGAACATGTGGCATGTTCTTCTAATGCTGAAACTGTTGCTAGAAAGAACACTTATAGTCTTAAATATATATTGTGGTGTTTTGAACTTGGCAGTGTTTTGTAATTAATGACTTTCTACTTATCATAACTTAGTGAAATATCACCAGGTAATTTTATTTTCTGACCTATGAAATAATTACAAATATGCACATAAAAGTTTAAATTACTAATAGTTAATAATTGGATAGCAGCATCGGATGACAATCAAGTTTTACAGGATGTGTCCTACAGAAAACATTTGGTAATAGCCTATAATTTTAAACTGAAGATCAAATGTACATGATTTTGCTGCACTTTATATTTTTATTCATTTTATGGAAATGGTGTTGTGCTTTATTATTATTAAGAAAATTATCTCATATTTTAGGGATTGCAGAAAGAAACTGACCTGGAAGGTCAGTTGCTAGGAGACTACACCTATAATGAAGAAGGAGACCCCCTGCAGTATTTTGTTGTTAAGGTGAGGCAAATAATGATCTTTAATGGTCAGAGCTGATCTGTAAGTATAGATCTTCTTCAATGAGGATAACAAAAACCGTTTAT
The DNA here is from genome assembly GCF_000517525.1 of Limulus polyphemus. Taxonomy (NCBI): domain Eukaryota; kingdom Metazoa; phylum Arthropoda; class Merostomata; order Xiphosura; family Limulidae; genus Limulus; species Limulus polyphemus. Next base: position 161,603 of record NW_013668070.1, read on the forward strand.
TTAAATTGATAAGTTATTAGCCAAAAAATACACTAGAAAGTTTTTTATTCTTAATTGATACAGTTGTATTTAACAAACAATACAGTTTTATGAGTATATATATGTATGTATTTATGTGTGTGTGCATGTGTTTGGTTTTATTTATTTTGTAGTATAGTTTGTGTACCATATTTTAGTAGTAATATTTTAGATTATGTTATAGATGTACTAGAATATGACTGAATGAAGGAGAGTTAATGAACCATGTCATATTTTTGAGTTTACTCTGTTTCTAAGAAGAGCTTTTTTACTGACTGGTGGATAACTTCATTATGATTATACAATTTTGGTGACTGCTTAACACTTGTCATTAGATTACTGAATAATTTTTCTTAATAATAGTAAACTCTGATCAATATTTTTCAGTTTTTTTTACATTTTGATGTGTAGTTGTTTTGAAGAGGGGAGATTACAACTTCCACTACTACACTTGATGGTTTTAGAAACTGATCAGAAAGGTTTCTAATTTGCTTGGGCTTGAGACTACAACCCCTTTGATACATCTGGATATGACTCATTTTCAGTGGAACTTTACTTGACAATGAAAGATCTGATAATCTAGTATTACTGGAGGCTTAGGAGACCCTGAACTGCTGATGGGATTGAAACAATACTTCTCAGGATTTTCATTTGTTCACAAATGTTTTACCCCAGGCATGGGAGTTGTTTTGAGGAACTGTGTACTTTATGTTGTTTGGTTTCCAGTAAAGCTGGGGTATTACATAAATATTTTGGAAATATAGCAATTCATAATTCTTGCATAGACTTTTTAAATTTTTTATGGGACTTGGTAAGTTTGATACATTGAAACAGTTATCACTTGTACTGTAACAGTATGGCCAAAAAAATACTCCCTATTTCTGTGTATGGAAATAATGAATCAATCTTTTTTTAAGTGAGCTCTTTCACTGTCATTTTATGAGCTTTTCATGTTTCAGAAATAATGATTGTCCTGGTGAATCAAATTTCCTGCCCAAATGAAGTTATTGTCCATGGAACAGTTCCTTCATCCTTTGGCCTTCCAAAATTTGTCTGTGTTTCAGTAATCAGATAATTAATAACACTGTGTTTTTTGTAACCAAAATAATGCTGTTTTTCTGGTTTCTCATCCTGGTTTCAGCAGTCTTGGTGGGGAAGATTTCTTTAGGTTTATTCCCTTTTCAGGTTCTGGTGTAGGCCTTGGTTCATCCACTACAAGTTCTACAATTGAAACCTTTGTGTACTGTGGAAACACCTGTATCAACTCAGATCCTTAATTTTTTATTCATATATTTCCTTATTAAGTATTCATTATTGGCTTTTTTCCTATCCATTGAACAAAAAGCAAAATTTCTTTCATTCATATGGATGGACTTCTATTTATTTCACCATTTGTCAATCAGGGTAATTCTATCTGAGGTTCTATAGTCAACATGGGGTGGACCTTGTGTCATCTTTGATCCCCTACTTATGCAGATTTTTTTCTTCCTGGTTTTTAGCAAATGTATATTTAGTTCTATCTGCATATGTCTATGTTGCATTGGCAGTACATTGTTACTGTATTCCTCCTCTAGTGATTGTCTGTTGTAATTTTTCTTGATATTAAAAACTTACATTTATTTTTACTGTTGTGCCATTCCTATGTTCTTATGATTCCTGCTTGGAGAAACAGTAGTCTTTTGAAAAAGTATATGCCTAATACCTTGTACCTCAACAATAACTTTTTAGTGCTGGGTAGTTTGGTAATTTTTCTGTACTCTCCAAGACTCAAGTTTAAGGGTTAATAGTAATGGGCAGTTTTTGAACTAATTGTACTATTCTTGGGTGGTGCACATTCGGCTGTTTGATTATTTCGAGCTGGTGTGGCCTTTGGGCATATTTCTACATGAGTCTTCATAAGAGCCAGCAGTATGGTGAAGTGCTTGGTAGATCAAGTCTGTGGACACATGTCTGGCATTGGTACTTCAGTACAAAATGGCAGCCACTTGTTTCCACATTGCTGTGTACAGAGCCATTATTGTATTTTCTTCTGCAGGAGTGACAGGTACCTCTATTTCCTTTGGTCCTGTCTCCATTGAATATTGAGATTGCTAGCTCAGTGTAATATTTGAAATTAGTACTTTAGTAGTAGAATATGGTTTAAAGAAATGCATCTGTTACAATTGTACGTGGTCAATTTGGGAAATGTGTGACCATATAGAAGTGTGCTAGGTAGATGTTAAGTAGTGGTGGAACTAAGTGACAGAAACTGATTAACCCAGAACTTCTGTCTTTAGTGGGCAGTGTATATGATGATTATACAAGTTATGCTGTGTGAATGACTATTTATTGCAAAATGGTATAATAATGAGAGAGAGGAATAAAAAAAAAATTTAATTATTGGCACAACTAAGAGATTATATTGTTAACTATCTCAGAAATATATTTTACTACTAAAATATTAATTTCAAGTATATTGTTGTCTTTATTGTGTTTTTGAGACATTTTATAAATATATTAGTCAAGCATTAAAAAATTTATTTTCAACCCATTTCTTATTTTTAGGACCAAGATCCAGGTTACTTCTCATTGGTGGAACTGCGTATCCACAGCAACCAAGGAAACATGGAATACACCTGCCTATACCGTTTCAGAGTTCATGGTGTGCGTCAATAACATGCCATAACTAAGAATCTGAGAACACACTAAATCATAGTACAATTCTTGTTTTTGGACTAGTAACTGATGTTTCACTGTCAAGTGGACTTGTAACATATACAAATGAGATGTTTATATAAAATGTCTTTCTGTTATTATAAACTAGAAGTTATATAAACAAAAGGTATAATCCAAGGTTTTTTCTTTAGTAATGACAAACATGAATTATTACAATGCATAAAACTTGTATTTTTTTTTGGTGCAGTTGTTAATAGTAGAATTATTATTTAAAAAAAATTGATTTGAATTTAATAAAAGTGAGCATGTATGTAAATTATTTCTAAACATCAAAAGAAAAGATATCAAAGTTGTATTTTTTAACTTGACACAGAGTGGTTCTTACCTAATTGTTTATAGGCACTTGAGTTTGTAGCAAAATATTTTATCACAGTATGTGTTTATATTATTAATTTCTGTCAATTGATTACTACAGATGTTTAGCAAGTGAATGAAACTGTTTTATGAAGGTTTAATTTTATGAATACTTTTGTAGTATGGACTTTTATGTCTTACTAAACCTTTTGCCTTATTGAATATTTTTAAATTTCATTACAATGAAAACCAAAAAAAGTGGAAAATTTGAGGGTATGCTGTTTGAAAGATAAAAACAGAATATTATTGGTGCTTTTGTTAGTCTTTCATCTGAAGGATTCAAGAAATAATGAATGATAAAGTGCTGAAGAAAAGCACTATAATTTGTGTGATAAAAGTTGAAACATTTTACAGGTGTAATTTAATTTTTTTTATAGTATGATGTTTTATGTGTTGTACAAATGTTTGTAAAACGTGCTTTATGTATAACTAAAGATTAAGCTTTTAGAAAAAGATATTTTTTCAGTACTACCTCCCTTTATTTACACATATTGTATGATTTTAATGTCATCATAAACAAGTAGATTATGACACTCAAAGAACTAAATACTCCTGATATGGGCAGTCTTAACAATCAGTATTGAATTGTCTCCAAGTACACCTGAAAATATTAATTTCTTAAACAGACTTAAAATATGTCTGTGGTGTGGAAATGTTTTGTTTGCTGTGGTGCAGTGAATATTTTATGTCATCTTAAGTTTGTATTAAACTCAGTCTATATTTGTAAAGTTGAATATTATATGAGTCACAGATATTTTTTCATTTGCTGAGTAACTTATGTATTCGTATAGTTATTTAACATATTTCTAACATCTTTTCATTTGTGTAGTTAATTGCATATCAGAAGAATTACCTATTGTTCTGTGACATTTTTCATTATTTATGAAGTCAACTGTTTTAAATGATTTAGCTCTTGAAATATAATTACTAACCTCAATATAAAGGAACTATACAATAAAGGATTTTTTATATAGAGAATTAAAGGATTACCCTGTTGTAATTTATAGAAGTTTGAAGCAGAACAGCATTACAAGGAATAATTTTTAAACACTCCTTCACAATCCACATACAAAGGCAGAGTCTAAACATGTTTAAAATAAACTTTAATATTCTTTCAGTCCTGGTTGGTCCGGCATGGCCAGGTGGTTCGGGTACTTGACTCCCAATCTGAGGGTTGTGGGTTCAAATCCCCATCCCACCAAACATGCTCACCCTTTCAGCAGTGGGGGTGTTATAATGTGATGGTCAATCCCACTATTCATTGGTAAAAGAATAGTCCAAGAATTGGTGGTGGTGACTAGCTGCCTTCCCTCTAGTCTTTCACTGCTAAATTAGGGATGGCTAGTGCATATAGCCCTTGTGTAGCTTTGCGTGAAATTCAAAACTAAACAAACCTTCCAATCTAGTAGAAATCGTGTCAGCTGAACCCTTAGTAATATTCATTACACTACCATCATTTGTATGTAGGGCATACAAATGTGTATAATCAACCAAAGTAATAACCAATTTTTCTTTTGAGTAGCATTGGCTAAATATATAGAACTGACAAGCTTTTATAAGAACGACTGAAACAGCAAAGCAATTTCAAACTTACATTTGCATTTATATTCATTAACTTCTGAAAAGTTGACTGACTTCACTGAATTCAATAGTATAATCACATTTCTTATTTTAAACCTACCTGGAACTACTTCTCACCTAAAAAACATGAGTTGTGAACTGAATAATGACATCATTATGACTCCAAGTGATTAGAGCACTTGACTCGCAGTCTGAGGGTCTTTGGGTGCATTATAATGTTACAGTCAATCCCACTATTCATTGGTAAAAGAGTAGCCCAAGAGTTGGTGGTGTGTGGTGATGACTAGCTGCCTATTTTCTCTTTTCCCCTTGCCTTTTGATTCCTCCTCTGCTTTACTACACAAAATCTATACTCAAGATTACTTTGTCGTTCCTCCTTTGCCTGGTATTAGGATGCATGTTGGTTTGTTTCCCAAACAGTTGCACATTCATATTCCTTGTCCTTATTGCCTTCTTGGCTCTTCTGTCATGGCTTACAGCCATTCTTTATTTCTGTTCCTTGATTCCTAATCATTGGAATTTCTTTTACCTGCTTGGGAAAATATCCCCTAATTTCTAATTTTCTTTCTAGTGCCTAATTTTCACGCCTTCATCTCTTTCTTACCAATCTGTTGCATTACTTCTCGTCATTTACAATATTTCTGAGGCACTTTACCATGCTTCAGAAGGGTTTTCTGGAGAGTTTTCTTTTCTTCTTTTCATCACTTTAGCTTGTACTACTACTGCTCTATCCATCCTTACTTGGTTCATTTGCTGTTGGGATAGGATGCTCTGCTCTCCTAACTAATGTTTGCCTATCTTACTTTTATTTCTGCGATCTTTATCGGATTCATTTTCTTTGCCTAGAGGTGTTCCTGACTCACTAAAGACCTTGGCCGAGGTGACATGACATCAGTCCTCATTTTCTATTTTGGTTTCTTAACTTGGCCCTCTGTTCCTTTTGCTTAGGCCTGCCAAATCTACGTCTCCTTTTCTCATTCCAGTTTCCTGATCTTTTTCCCCGCCCTTCTACGATGTTAAGGTCGTTGCTTTTTTGTCTGTGACTACCCTGTTAGGTCTGGTTCAATGGGAGCTCATCTCTCTTTTTAGAAATGCTTAAGTGTACAGCATCAGCCTGTGATGCAATAATTATTAGACTATAGCCCCCCCCCCCCACACCAGTAGGAGGCAACAGATCCTCCATGAATAGTAAACATTTCAACTAAAATTAATTTTTCCCTTGCGCTGCTTTGTTCAGATGTTTTTTTCGTTAATAATTATGGTATTTTTGTTCTTATTATTTTAAACTTTCATTACCTTGATTTTCTTGATTGTGAGAAAAACAGATACAAAACTTAAAAACATTTTATTTAGAACTTTGATTAGAATTGTATTAATTTGATTTTTTTCTTTAATTCACATTACATTCTTTGACAGTGCTGAAGCATTTCAGACATATTATCGAAGTTACAAATGCTTCCAGGGGAGAAACTGAATTGTCTATGTATGTCAGTAGCAGCAAGGATATGCACATTTATTAACGAACGTATAATAGAAACTTCATAAAGACGATTGTCAAAATAAAGAAATGGTCGTATGCAAGTGACTGAGATGCGTCGTGGAATCGCGACATCATACAGTTCATCTGAACTATAAACAGATGCTATCATAGCAGAGGGGAAGCTATAGAAAAGTTTGGGTTAAATTTGTTAACTATGGAAATGAATTGGTAAACAGAAAGGAGGGGTACATGCAAATAGGCAGCTATTTAATAAATTCTGACCATATCCAATTAGTGTCCAGTTTGGTTCAAAGAGTCAGCAGTGATTCAGCAAAATTAAGCCAATTTGATGAAGGGCCTACTTGTGGACTGGACTTGCAATGCTACTTAATAAATAAACATTAACACAGGAAATTATGTATAAAATGTAATGTTTTCGGGCCCAAAGTTGTTCTTGAGGTCAGAAAACCTATACCAGTTCTTTCCAGCGTTTCACGAGGTCAAATAACCTGTATCAGTTTTCCAAGCATTTTCCTGTGCTCAAACGAACCTGCACTAGTTCTTTCAAAAGAAACCAAAAGCCAGATTAGTGTAGTGAAGAAGATGGCAGTTGTACTACTGCTCTTTCATTTTCAGCAGGCACGTTCCTTGTAAGTTTCAATTGACATACTCTCTAGTCTAACAACATATAGTATATTATGTTTCAAGTAAGATTTCTAAATAAAACTGAGGTATGCTTGAATATAATAGTTTAGTGGATAATTTGTTCCATATAGTATCAGAATTAATGAATCTGATAGAAGGTTTACTTAATGAACAATTACATGAGCAAAATGAAGGATTTGACATGTTTTATGCAGAACTGTTCCAAGACAATTTTGGTACTTTAGATGGCAATGAATATTTAGATATTTTGGATATAGATGTAGAATTAAGTATTGTGTATTGATTGTATCATCAGTTTGTGAGTCGATTCTTTGTTTCACACATAAATTCCTCGAGTTGATGGGCTGTATGCTTACTTAGCTACACACATGAATGTCTTCCTGGAATTTAAATAATTTGTGACTCATAAAAAGTTGAACACAAATGACTAGCCTTCCCTGGCTCACCTGTTACAATACTATTCCCCATTACTGTTAACCCAGTAAATAGGTTTTGTTAATTACTCTCCAGTTACATTATTATGACAATGACCAAGGCCTACCAGACTCATTTTAACATAATAAAAACTGAATGGATTTGTGATATGTCTACATTATGAATTCATGTTACTTCATCTGAGCTTGCCCCATGTGATGATGCAACTGTTTTCACCTACCTTTGCTTATAGTTTTCTCCTGACAAGGATTAGGTAATTTAACTTTTCACCGTGTTGATTACACAGATATTTGAGGCTTATTTTTATTTTTCTCCAATTGCTTTTTGCTGGATCTTTCCTCTTTGTCTTGTGTTCGACTTTCTCTCGGGTACTGTCCCGAAGTTTCTGCAGAGATGTCACTTTGAGACTTTAAGAAGCTTGATATCTTGCTTGCTCATTTTCCCTTGAGCTCTTATGATGATTGCAGATGCTTCATTCATCTCCTTTCTATCTGGCTTCTCCAAATTCCCACTACCTGGTGTTTCCAATCACAAAGTTGGATATTGGTTGCTTGATACACATAGCTTCAAGGTCTCCTACATAATATGGAATATCCACCTTTATTTTTGTTTTAGAAAACTTTTATATTGTCCCATCAATTAGTACACACAGGCATATCTTGCCTGTCATCTGGTTGTCATATATTAAACTGTTTCTCACTGCTGGGCTACTGCACCCAGTGTCTCGTAGAGCCTTTACTTTCTTGTCCCTGACGTATCCTTCACCTACTGGCATGTTGTGATTTGGTATCACCTCTCGATGTTTGTCACATGCTCCAATCACTACTGGCACTGTTGATCCATTTGCTAACTTCAGCCGCCCATTAGTCATGCACTTATCAATCATGGAAATGACATTTCCTTCTTGTGGTGAATCTGACAGGTTTCCTTGATTCTGTTTCTCTTGACAGTAGCATCTATTGTGACACTCTTGATAAAAGAGTTAGCACAAAGGATCACATATAAAGTGTTATAAACTTAAAATAAGTCACTTTTTGTTGTTTCTTACCAGCACTCTCTTTTTAAGTAGCTCCAGCTGCTTTATTTTGAGATTTCTGCTGTTATTTGTTGGTAATGTACTTGCACTCCTTTGCAATTTTATAATAAATAAAGCATCTATTCTTCAATTTGTATGTTAATTTCCTGTCACCTTTGCTAGACTCCTGTTACTGGTCAACCACAACTGGTTTCGACTTTATCTGGATATTATTTGACTTGCCAATTATACTTGATCCATGGGCTTCCATATACTGTTCTGTCAGCTTAATCATCTCTACGTCTTTTGGTGCTCTCTCCTTTAGGAACAGTGACATGTCAGTTGAGAACGTGATCATGAACTGTTCTTATATTAGTAAGTTTGCCAGTCCCTCAAACTATTGACATACTTGGCCATTTCAGTCGATCTTGTGAAGTATGGCCGTAGAGGTGCCACAAACTGAAATATAGTTTCTCCAGTGTCAGGTTTGACTTTTCTGAACTTTTGACGAAAACCTTCTTCAGTAAGTTTGTATCATTTCAGCAAAGCCACATTTAACTTGTTATAGTCCATGGCATCTTCTGATGTCATATCTGCATATACATGTAGCCCTTCTTCTGTGAGAAGTGGACTGAGACAGACTGCTCAGTCACCTTTGTCCTACTTCTGACTTTGGGCAAATGTTTCATATCTCTCCCAGAAAGCAACCATGATATCTTTCTGTTCATCAAATTTAAGCAGCTTGGGTCGGCTGGTCCTGACCCCATTGTCATTCTTGGGTCCTTCTTATTCCTGTTGGGAAGATTGGTAATCTCGGTTTGTGCTCTTAATTTCTCTATTTCTAGTCTCTCCTCTCTCTCTTTTTCTTCTTTCTCAGTTTGTGTTATTGTTCTTTTTATTTGCAGTCTCTCTTCTCCCTCCTTTTCTTTTTCTTCTTTCTCAATTTGTACTCTTATTCTTTCTCTCAATTTCCTTTTCTTCTTTGTCTTTTTTCCTCTCTTCTGTTGCTGCTCTTCTCTCTCTAGTTCTTGTTGTTGTTTAACAAACTCTCATAGTTCGCTATCTTTTAATCCAAGACACACATCTTTCAATCCACTTATCAAAATCTGACATGTTTATATAGCATAATTGTAATCTCTACATTATTTTCATTACCACTACAGTTGTGCATATATAGGCCTACTTATTTCCGCTGTCGTTCACTGTATAATCCTGGCTGGCTCGACAAATGCCAGGGTTTCAAGTATATGTAGGCTAAGGATACTTCTACAGTATGTATCTGTGACTTGTTGGCGATAAATTCGAACAGTAAACGGACAGCACACAATCTACTTGTTTTGAAATAATATACTCAAAACATAACAAACTATATACAAAAATTCTTTACACTATGAATATCACAGTTGTATCTTAAACTCTAAATAATTCTCTTTTCTTATAAAAAGTCCATTCAGTCTAAATCAATTACTTTAGAATCCAGTTGACAAAACGAACTATGTTTCTTTACTCTTATCACAATAGTATCAGTGAATAATTCACTTACACTACCCATGGGGTTACCACAGTTGTATCCTGAACAAATAATTTTTCCCTTTTCATCAAAGCCAACACAGACGGTTTCAATTACTTTAGGACACTCTTTGACAAGACAAATGATTCTCCTTATCTTTATTTAACTGTGAAACTCACTATAAAATATCGCCCTTTATGGCTAATCACTCACACACCAGCTAACTTCACATTTTCTTTTGCTAACTAATTTTCTGACTAAACTGCACTTTACTTTCTTTTCACTTTACTTCACGCGTTTCGAAAGTCTTCCGCCTTTCATCTTCTGGTCAGTGTGTGTCTATGCCTATGGCAGTTATTTTGGTGTAAAGTTAATAGTTTAGAGAAAACTATTAATCACCAAGGATGATCGAAGATTAACAGTCCTCCTTCACCCTGCGAGAGTCTATTTTGTCTATTCGCATAGAGAATCCATTTTTCATCACCAGTGACAATTCTGTCCAAAAAATGGTTCACGTGCATTATGCGCCAGAAGAGATGAAGCAACGTTCACACGTTGGAAACGATGATCAACCGAGAGTTCATGAGGCACCCAAACACCTTCTTTAAGGAGTTTTCCCATATTCCTTAGATGTTTGTATTGTTTCATGAGAGATGTGTAATTTCTGGGCTATTTCATGAATGTGTTGCCTTTGGGCTAGACTCAACAAGCGTCTTCAGATCATCAATATCAATTCCAACATGTCGGCCTCTGCCATCACAGTTTAAGACTAAAGTCACCTGAACTAAATTTGCTGAACCATCATTGACACTTACGAACATTCCAAACACTTCCATAAACGTCTTTAATATTCTTTGTGGCTACAGAGGTGTTGTTTCCCTTCTTGTGTTCAAACAGCACTACATGCCGAACGTGTCTCGTGGTGTGCCATCACTATAAGGGATTAGAGTATACTAATCTTTACACATTATATAGGCTACACTAACGTGACGTTTAGGTGGTTTGTTTAACTATAATATGTGTTGTACCTTTTGGGGGGGGGGGTAATGAAAGGTATGCTATTGTTACGTCTTTGGTCGTTAGTTAATTTTCCGTAAACATTATTTCCGAAGAAACTTTGGCAATACAAATCCTTTCTTAAATAAAACTGGTTTATTCTTTCTGAATACAACTTTGCAATACATTTAATTTCCACAATCATGCTATAACAAACGCTATAATTCACAACGAACGTCTCACGTCGACTCAACAATACGTCTCTCTCTGTCCACAGTTCAATTACACATTGCATTACCTTCATGCCATCACTTCTTGGCAGCTTATATATACAAGACTACGGCATATCTAGTAGCCTCTCGAGACTTCACGAACCTTCGAGAATATGACGTGTTACTAGCGTCACGT
>NW_013668070.1:173727-176536 GCF_000517525.1 Limulus polyphemus
TGATTTCCCACTTCTCGTTTCCATTTTTTTTATCCCACTCTCTGACACCGATTTGTTACGTCTCTGGTCGTTAGTTAATTTTCCGTAAAAATTATTTCTGAAGAAACTTTGGCGATATAAGTCCTTTCTTAAATAAAACTGGTTTATTCTTTCTGAATACAACTTTGAAATACACTTAATTTCCACAGTCACGCTATAACAAACGCTATAATTCACAACGAACGTCTCACGTACTCGACTCAACAATACTCTCTCTCTCTCTCTGTCCGCAGTTCAATTACACATTGCATTACCTTCACGCCGTCACTTCTTGGTGGCTTATATATACAAGACTGTATATCTAGTAGCCTCTCGAGACTTCATGAACCTTCGAGAATATGGCGTGTTACTAGCGTCACGTGACCCCCGCTGTCATAACACTATTCTAGTTTTTTTCGATTTCCTTGAAATGTGTGTGCCATGTTCGTTTAGGGTTGATAGTTGTGCCTAGAAATTTTGCAGATTTAGAGAATGTGATGGGGAGATTGTAAAGGCTAATTTTAGCTAACCTGACACGATTTAGTCTTTTATTTAGCCTACGGAAAAATATGATTGCTTGAGTTTTAGTGGGATTGAGTATTTTTCTCCATTTACTGCGCCATTTTATGATTTTGTCAAGGGATTTTTGAATTTTCTTTGCCGCTAGGGGGGGGGTCCCATGAGTTGCTCCATAGTGCTATGTCATCAGTGTACTGTGAGGCATGCGTGAGAGGCGTGGTTGACTGTGGTTGGTCGTTAAGGAAGAGTGTATAGAGCAACAGGCTTAAGACAGACCCCAGTGGTACATCTGCGTTAAACGTGAAGGGTTGTGAAAGTGACGTGTTAATTTTAACTTGCGCGGATCTATTATCTAGGAAGATAGATATCCTTTTAGTGAATATGGTTGGTATTTTGTACTTCATTAGTTTATATTTGAGTCCGTTGTGCCAGACCGTGTCAAAAGCTTTTTGTACGTCCAAGAAAGTTGTTATAATTTTCTCTAAAAGCTTACCTGTGCAGTTGAATAAGCTAATGGGCCTCAAGTCACTTGGATTTGTAGATTGTTTTCCTTTTTTTAGGAATAACTGTGATGACAGCTGATTTCCATGCATTAGGAAGATACCCAGAAGAAAAAGAACTCCAATGTGTGATGACATCTTGGAGGATGTATGTGGCTTGCTTGACGCCTGTCAGTGTGATCTGGATTAGTGATGTGTATTCCTGGGTTCTCGAAGACTTGATACGAGAAAAGTTTAGGAACTTCATTTCTCTGTAGCGGAGTTCTTCATGGATTTTCAGGTCGGTTGTGTCAAGTGAGATGCCTTGGATGATTACGGTTTTCCTGGTCTCATCGTCTGTTTGGACGTGTGGCATCCGTGTGATGGGACATCCGTGGGCCATGTTTTCACGTAGTCCTTGGGGTAGTTGCACTTGATGACTATGCCTCCCCGAGGTAGTCGGTGAACATTGCTGAAAATGATGTCAGGAAATAGGCGGCGGAGTTCTGAGGCTACTTGTGGTTGTCTGATAGTTGCTGGTATTTTTTCAAAACAATGGTTGGTGGGTGCTTCGAGGTTGGTGTAGAACCTGTGTTCTCCTGGAGTTGAGAGGCTGGGGAGTGACGGGTTGTATTGGTCTTTGACGAATTGTGTGATGTAGCTGTGATAATTGAAATGGCCGATAAGGAAGAGCCCGAGTCGTCGTCTGAAGTAATGGAGGCTTTAGCTGAGGCTAGTATGTTGTATTGTTCTGAATCTGAAAGTGGTTGATTCTGGGAACGGATGGCTAGTCGGATTTTCTTCTTCTTCTTGCTGGCACCGCTCATGCTCTTGATGGCTAGGCAACACTAAGAAGCACACTTTGATTTGTTAGATTTGAGAAAGTTTGTTTAAGACACTGGTATGCTGTAATCACAAAGTGTAATATAATAAAGAATCAAAACACTTTGTTAGAACTAAACATTTAGTCCTGATAAGGACTATTTGAAAAACTCAAGAACTTGTATGCCGATATGTGTAGGAGAGAAAAAACCACTTCTGCGCTGTACAAAATCCGAAATACGAATAGGTGATCAATATGTTATAGATCAGTGTGTGTCTATGCCTATGGCAGTTATTTTGGTGTAAAGTTAATAGTTTAGAGAAAAACTATTAATCACCAAGGGTGTTCGAAGATTAGCAATCCTCCTTCACCCTGCACGAGGTTAAAGATCAAAAGTTCGTAGAAGTCATCGTTCTAATGGGCCAGGTGAGCGATAAACATCAATAATAATAATAATGAGGCAAGTGAGCAGAAGTGAAGGTGTAGCAGAGGCAGATTGTTCTTATAGAAGAAACAAGTCGAAAGCAATTGTTGACAATGTATTGAAACAAACGGGCATTTGCAGGGCCTGGCGGGGATCAATGGATCCAAGTGCCATAGCTTGGATTTATAGATCATATGCCTAATAGTCTGGTGGGAGTGCCTTGGGAAAACCCACTTTCACTAGTGGGGACCGAGTGAAGAGCTATTAAATAGATGAAGATCTGAAAAGAGATTGAAAAGTGAAATAGTTATAAATAAAATATAATATACTCTTCTTCTTACTTTTGCAGATCGTGATGTTGTGTGTCATGTTGTATGGGGATAGATATTTGCATCATGGGGGTAGCAGTAATTTTGTGAAATTCGGCTGTGAGTGAATTTCGGTAGGTGGCTCTTTTGTAATATTTAGTTTGTTTGTAATTAAGCACAAAGCTACACAATGTGCTATCTGTGCTCTGCCCACCACGGGTATCAAAACCCGGATTCT
>NW_013668070.1:177335-178488 GCF_000517525.1 Limulus polyphemus
ATTTCGAATAAAAAAATGAATAAGACATACTATCCAATGATGATGGTTTATGGCTGGAAACTTTTAGCATAAAAATGGATAATTACTCAGTAGAAAAAGACCTGTAAACATAATAAAGTAGATTTTACTTGTAATTATTATATAGTAATTTTGAAAACAGTGAAACTGTTAATGTAAGATGTTTACTGCTTTTACTGCAAACTCTTCTTAGTATCCAATATATTTCTTTATAGGGAACAGTTTCTTATTGACAGTATTGAGTTCCCGTTTTAAAAAAGCGTGATGTTCAGTGTTTTGCTTCAAAATTTGCAGAAATAACAAGATCTTGGAAGTTGTTTATAAACTGTACACCATGATTGACAGAAAAGATGATGCGCTAACGGAAACAGAGAGGCAAAGATGAATAAATGTCCTTGAATGTATTATTGCAACTATTCAATACCTGACTGAACACGATCTTTTTTTTTGGGGGGGGGGCAATGAAACATTGTATATACGATAATTTTTAGTGAAATTTGAATATTATCCAAATTAAACTCAGTAATGGAAGAGCATATAATAAGAATAATAAACAATAACATTTATGCTTGTGGTACAAGATGACTAATATTATACATATCTAAAAAAGTAAAAAACAACAACAACAAAAACTGCATGTTCGAAACAATCAAAATACCTTTCTTCGCTTTTGGGCTATATCCATTATACTAGCCATAAAGAGCAGTCATCTTATGTTCTTCAGTTTGTCATCACTGAAGGTATGCTAATTGAAGCTGGAGCATTTTATAAGTATTCTTGCCAAAAACGACACAAACTGCTACGGATTTGCAATGGTACTACAGACGGAACTAGGTTATTTCAGATATTAACCTTAAGGACTGCGAGACCAGGGTTATACCCACGGAGCCAACGTGAAAGGGTAGGATCAAGGAGTGTAATGGTGAATATTGAGTAAAAGTTCTAGAGCATTTGGCATTTCATATGTTTGACATAACTTCTTCTAGTTCTTGAGGATATTGCTAGTTCACTGACAAGAGGAGTTGGGCAACATGAAAGTTTAGTGACGTGGCTAAAGTATGCGTTCTGCAAGAGATGACATTTTATATTGTATATAGTATTTGTACTCTCTTGAATCCTACGTGGGAAAAGAAAT
>NW_013668071.1:0-1389 GCF_000517525.1 Limulus polyphemus
AGCCTTTCCTGCTGTAGCATCTACCCCTGTGATGAAGTTACCAGTATTGAGCTCTCTTGTGCCCAAGTTTTTTACAGTGCCAGCAAAGTCCCCCAAACCTCTCTGAAAGCTGACCTTTTCTGGCCTTGAATTCAGATGACTGTACCAACCTCGGTACCTCTGTGCTGGACTTAACGTAGGATTCAAATTCGAGAGCTCTGGCCATTGCATCCTGCATGGTAGAGGGGTGTGCTTGCTTCACATGTATCTTAAGTTGTGGACTGTCCAAGGCATCTACGAACTGATCCCTCAGCAACAACTTGAGGAGATCGAGTGGTGCCGTTGGGTAGGCCTTGTGTGCCATACTTTCCAAGTCCTGTGCCAGCTCTTGCAGGCTCTCCCATTTAGCACGGACTCTCGTCCTGAACCTGTCCCTGTAGACTTCTGACTGATTTTGGGTTCTGTACCTGAGTTCTAGAGCCTACACCAGTGCTCTATAGTTGTGCCTGTCATCTGCTGACAACTGTCCAAGTATTTCCAGTGGTTGTCCCTTCAAGCTCGCTGCTAGATATACTGCTTTCTGCTCCTCTGTCTATCCGTTCATCTCTGCCAGTAGCTCAAACTGTGCTCTATATGCTTCCCATGGTGCTTTCCCATCGTATTCCTGTGGCTTCCTTCTTACTGAATCACTCCTGGTACTGACATTCATATCTGAGATGTGACTTCTAACGGGTCTGAATATGTCTGCATTAGGGTTTAGCTTCAGGGTCCTGAAGAGGCTTGTCATTGTCTGGGGCTGATTAAGTCGATGGCTAATGTATCCTCCTTGTGTAAAATACAATAAATCATACTTTAATGTATCTAATTCGCTTTTAAATTCACTAATGTTTTCCATTGGTACTTCTTGCCACTGTTGTTGGCTTTCCTGTAGTTGCTGCTGACTTTCTTCCTGTTTCCTTTCTTGTTCCAGTTGCCACTGCTGTAATGTTTCTTCTTGTTTCTTTTCTTTTTCCTCCAACAACTTCTGTAATCTCTCTTCTTGTTTATTTTCTTTTTCCTCCAACCACTGCTGTAGTCTCTCTTGTTTATTTTGCTGTTCGAGCTGCCATTGTTGTAGGTTTTCTTGTAACTGCTGTTGTCTTTCTTCTTGTTTCTTTTTCTTTTTCCTCCAACAACTGCTGTAATTTCTCTTCTTGTTTATTTTTTTCCTCCAACAGCTGCTATAATTTCTCCTCTTGTTTCTTTTCTTTTTCCTCCAACCACTGCTGTAATTTCTCTTTTCGTTCTTCTTGTTTCTTTTCTTGTTTCTTTTTTCGTTCTTCTTGTTTCTTTTCTTGTTTCTTTTTTCGTTCTTCTTGTTTCTTTTCTTGTTTCTTTTTTCGTTCTTCTTGTGTCTTTTCTTGTTTCTTT
>NW_013668071.1:1632-23795 GCF_000517525.1 Limulus polyphemus
AGTTTGTTTTTCCGCCCCACGTTTCCATTTTTTTTGTCCCACTCTCTGACACCAATTTGTTACGTCTCCATTCGTTAGTTAATTTTTCGTAAATTCGTTGCGACGAAACTTTAGCGACACAAGTCCTTTCTTAAATAAAACTGGTTTATTCTTTCCGAATACAACGTTACGATACACTTAATTTCAACAGTTGCTCTATAACAAACGCTATAATTCTCAACGAACGTCTCACGTGCTCAACAATATTCAGTTCAATTACACACAGACACCTGTCACGTTGTGACCGTCTTATATATATATACCAGACTACCCCCCAATCTAGGAGTCTCCCGACAATTCACGAAGGTTCGAGAAGGACGTGGCGGGATACTAGTCACATGACCTCGCTGACGCAACAATACTTTCTGACGGAACGATGGCACGCACACGCATCCGAAAAAATAGCTCAAATAAGTCGTGGTACTAGTACTGCCTTGAAAAATAAGTTCAGAATTTCACCGCTGCTTGTATTCAATATTTCTGCAGTTACAACCTAAAATCCTAATTACCCTACCACTAACAACAGCACACTGCTTGGAAGGCTTAAGAGACTGAACAACCATTACATCAAGATCCCTTTCTTTCATGAAACTGTTAAGGTTATTCCCATTCAAATTATACTTATAATTTAAATTATGATAAACCTCATCCATTATCATGCACTTATTATAATTAAAACTCATCTGCCATTTACTTGCCCAACTCACTAAATGATCCAAATCCTTTTGTACATCAGCAGCATCCTCTTCACAGCTAGCAACACCCAAGACCTTAATATCATCTGCAAATTTAATTAATTTATTGAGCATTCCTCTATCAATGTCATTGATGTAAATCAAAGAGAGCAAGGGTCCTAAGATTGAGCCCTGAGATACTTCACTTGTGACATCCAGTTTGACTGAATCCCAGTTGTAACAACCCTCTGCTTTCTTCCATCCAGCATCTCTTCTATGCAATAAGCTAACGTATCCCCCCCCCCCCATATATATATATAGATAATGTTTACAAGCCTCTTATGTGGCACCTTGTCAACTGCTTTCTGAAAATCCATATACACCAAATCTACACCATTACCCTCATTTACATAAGCAGTAACCTTTTCAAAGAATGCCCCTTAGTGAAACCATATTGACTATACAATAAAATTCTAAACTTTGTTAAATGACTTTGCAAAGCATCTTTTATTTGACTTTCTAAAACTTTTCCTACAACTAATATAAGATTAATAGGCCCATTATTACTAGGACAATTTTTATTACCTCCCTTGAAAAGTGGAGTGACATTAGCTAACTTCCAATCCTTTGGCACCTGCTCACTATTCAAAAACTTACAAAGAAATATTATTACGTATTACAAAATCTTTCGGTTAGTTACAATTTTGAAATTAATCCTAATATTCTGAATTTGCTAAAGAACACGTTTATAAATTATCACATCAGTAAAGCCTATCGCTTTGGACCAATGAACTTGTCTTCATCAGGGGTGAAAGCGTTAAGATTATTTTTTTACATATACAATTTTTAATTGAACATGCTTTTACTGTCAAGAACATTTATATTGGAAGGTTTTGGATAAGATAAACAAAGCTGGTTATTCCGTCCAAAATAAAGTTATCATTTATGTTTCTTTCGAGCTAATGTTTGAAGACTCGAGATTTGTTTTGTTTTGTTGTTGTTGAATTTGCACAAAGCTACACGACGGCTATCTGCGCTAGCCATTCCTAATTTTAAAATGATAGACCAGAGGAAAGGCAGATAGTTAACATTACTTATGCGCAGCTCTTAACAGAAATTGAGATATCCTTGTCAGACCGAAAAAGTGAGATTTTCCTGTCTCTCTTAAAAAGCACCCTCATGTCATAAGTGTGAATCGCTATTTCGTAGGTGTTTACAGTGGGACGCAAAACACGGATCTAAGATCTACCAAATACACTATAGCTTGAATAGTAAACAATTTATCTGAATATTAAAAGTTATACTTGGGAGTCTCGTATATAATACTAGGTACATTAACGTAAATTGAACTAAATGTTGACACCCTGTTAGCATAAGTACCTATAATAATACATATAAAAAGTACATTGATTAAGGTGTACAACAAATTCTAATGTACTCCGTTTTAACAAGTATAACTGTCTCAAATGTGCAATTTCACTTTTTAAAATTAATTACATTCAACCATTTATTCGTTGAATATACGACGATTTTATTGTTTATAAATGTAAACGTAATTAATATTTTTCACACCAGATGGAACATTGATGCTGTATCTCATCAGGGTTAACTCGGTAATTTTTCTGCCTGTTGTTGGTAAAATGTTTTCTAAATATTATTAATTTCTTCTAAAAATTCACGTAACTTTCACTGTTGAATGTGTAAAAATGGTGAACATAAATATTTAATTACATTCGGAAATCAAGAATATATTTTGTTGTATGAAACAATAAAATGGTATTGTAAATGTAATGTAAGATGTCTGTGTAACTGTAACTTGTAAGAGAAAATTAAAGTCATTAATCTAATAATAATTAATAGCAAGAGTAATACTAATAGAGCTCAGTTTAACCCATGAAATGATAAATCAGGCTGAGTACTCCTATTTTTCTTTTATACTTTGACTCCATGGTACAACGATAGGTGTTAAATTATAAAACTGGTAATGGTATCAAAAGTGGTACAACGGTAAGTATCAAACTGTAAAAAGAGCACCTAGTAACCTAGCCAAATATTTGGACTAGATTACACTTTACACTAACAGGTTACAACTTACACATACTGTCAAACTGAACCCTTGTTTAATGAGAAAGCAAAAATTTTATAATGGAGTCCAGTCAGGTTGGACACCTGTAACTGGTGGACCAAGTGTCAGGGCTAAGTGCTTTTGCTTTTTTTTTAGTTATATTAATGATATTATTATTAATGGGAATAATTAGTAAAATTTGCTGATGATGTAAAGCTTTGGTATTTGTAACTGTGTTTAATTTAGTGAGGTACTAGAGAATGGGTTGTATCAATTGGTTAGTTGGACAAATAGTTACAAATTACCTTTAATTATAGTTATAATAAGTTTAATGCATTTGAGTTATAAATTGTATCAAATGTTTGCTACAAATGGAAACAATCTCAATAGAATGACAGAAGAAAAGGATCTTGTCATAGTGGTGGATAAATCAGTCTACCAATGCTGTGTTTCTCATAGCAAAGTGCATAGAATTTTAAGGTCTATCTACAGACATGTTGATTTCAAATCAAAAGAACTAAATGTATCTCAATACAAATCACTAGTTTATAATTAGGCCTTACTTGGAATAGTGTGTAATCTTGCTTTTATTAGTCTATATGTAAGAAAGGATGTTGAAAAGGTTTAGGGCTACTAGAAATAGAGTGATTCCAAGATGGAAAGGTTATATTATGGGAATGAGTTAAGATCTGTTATTTTATTTTTATGCAGCAGAGAAAAGTGAGGTAAGATGTGATTTTATTGACGTTTAAAAGATTATCTGAGGTATAGATAGGATAAAAGCTTCTGATTTCTTTATGCTATATTTTATGTATAAGAGGACAAAAGTTTAAGAACTGGAAAAGACTTGTTAAGACAATTCCATGTTTTTAACATGATTACTAGCTTACAGAGTGAGTTGCCATTGGCATTAGAGGAGGCTGGCACTTTACAACAGTTTAAAAGGGAATTGAAAATTTCCTGAAGAGTAAAGGGTGAATTTTAAGTTTTTACTTTTGAATAGGGTTGGTTTGTAGAGACAGTTCTTGAAAGATCAAATGATCTTTTGTTGTCAATATGTTATCACTGATGTATTTAAGCAGGATTAACTTACTTTCAAAGTGTAATTAAGTTAACCAGTTGTAATACTACAGTAGCATGTGATACAGTGCTGTGAGTGCCAAAGGTGGGTGTCTTCTATGGAGTGTGGGAGATGCTTCTCTAGAAAACTTTATTCAAAATGATGCAATCTAGTGCATTTCCTGTATCAATGTTATTCTGAATTTGACTTGGGTTCAGCTGATTAACCAATCACAATGCATTATACAAAGTTGCTAATTTGACCAAAATGTGAGATTTTTTTTAATGTGGGCATGATAATAGACCCTGATGCATGAGTCTCATGCTCATTGCATAAGTTGGTAGTTCAGTATCTTATAAGTGTATTGGTTGATAATTACAAATGTTCAAAATTAAACCATAAATTAACACACTAACCAGTATACACTAAGAAATAAAGTTGCTGAGAATCAGAGGCTCATTAGTTTGAGGAAAATCATTATTGTAGAATGACAGTTCCACAAGTAAAATATTCTTGCTTGCATATTCCTCTGTAGGAGAAACTTTACGGGCAAAAATATTGTTAACAGCTAGAGTATCCAACTGATGAAACAATGCATTATAATAATATAGTTTGATCATTATACGTAATATAGTTTGAGAATTATATTTAATCATATTAACTTGTATCATCAAATCCTAATATGTTTTATATGCTGTTGAATAAAAACTTTAAATATATTTTATGTTAATAAAATGGTAAAATAAGACTAATACATAGTCATAATACAGTTGATGTGTTTAATTAAATAACGAAATAAGGAATCATCGTATTATCGAACATATCAATTATACACCCAGTAAACTTTCATGGTAGGTGGAATGTAGAGGGGTAGAAATGTCGGTGATGAAACTGTTGCCTACCCATTTGAAATTCTGAAATTTCTCTCTACTTTTTCATTCCCATGAAGTCAGAAGGTTTGCTGCCCTGTCATTGACTTGTCATTTTTGAATCACTTTCTTAGTATTCTTAGATACCAGATGGATGTCCTTTTCATTTTGCATTAGGCCCTCTCTCCTCTCCTGAGCTGTGTTTAACCAAGATAGATATTTCAAATGCCTTTCTTCATATTCCCATATGTCTTGTGGGCTATCATGCTCTCAGTAATCAGGTCTTTCAGTTTCATGCCTTTACTTTGGCTTTGCAACAGTCCCTTATGTTTTTCAGCTAGTTTATTTGTTCCTTTGCTCAGTGCATGCATCTTGTGGGCCTTTATTTTCATTATTATATAATTGTCTGGCTTCTTCTGGTCTCGCCACCACAGGTATTCTCAATTGCTACCTCCACTCCTCTTCAAGAGGCCTCTTGACTGGTCTAACTTTCCAAGTCCATTTTAACTCCCACTCAGTTTCTTGTCCATTTAGGGGTTTTCCTCAACTTCTATACGAGGTGAGCTTAATCCTCTCCTTATGTATTCACACCATGGATATTTTATTATCTAAGGCATTTATCTCTTGCATTTGGGGACTCGGGATTTGGATTTGTCTAAGGATTAAGTTGATAGCTCACCCCACCCCCCCTCTTTACCTGTCATTACAATATCTATCTCACCTAAGTATTTCATCAAGATGAAATGGTCTAATGTCCTAGCCACACTACACATTCTTATTTTCTCTCCACCTTTGTGACACATTTTTGATGATTTACTCAGTATCCTTTATTGCAATCTCTCTGATATGTAAATATGATATATGAATAACTGAATAACAAGTTAGGCAAACAGTATTCCCTGCTTGAGAAGGATGTGGTCTCCCACCATGTGCTATTTCATTAGGTAATCCTAGGTCTCATGGGAGTCACACCTCATAAACTTTCCTTTTGTGTTGATATTTCAGAAAGGAATTTAATCATTTTAATTGATCACTAGCCTCTCCATCATTTTCTTTGTGGGATTCTTCTAGCTCTTAGTAGTGCTGAGAGGTAAGTAGTATGAGCCTTTGATCATGTACTATTACACATGGGTATTACCATGCATGGAAGTTATATTGCCCTCCTATTGATGGAGGGCTACAGTATTATGATGATTATGTCATAGGCTTGGGACAATATGCGTAGAAACATGTAGGGATGGGAAATTGTTCGAGGTTTGTGGCATGCACAGAATATTCCACGGCAGTTGCACATGAGGTAATAGCTCTTATTGGTGCAAAGACTTGTTTTTTGCTGTTAAATGTGAAGATGAGACTCATTCTAAAAAAAAATTTTAATAGTAAAAGGGGTAAGTCTTTCATTTTATTAAACTGAAAGAGAATGTTGTTATAGAAAAGCTTTGAACAGTTCAAGAAGTATAGCTTTTGACAAATAATATTTTTATGGAATTTAATAAAGATGCAAAGGAGTTGAAGAAGGCAATAACATTTCTGTAAGTCATTGTTATTTGTTTGAGACTGAAAACTTTGGTGGAAACTTTAGTTGATTGAGCCTTATGAAGGGCATTATTTTGGTAACTATGACAGATTTTAAATTTAAATAGATGTGCTTTATTTTATGTTTATTTCTTCTGCTTTTTGGAACAAATTTATAGTTAGAACCTGATGTTAAAATTGGTGGTGGTTGTTAGGCTGTAGCGAAAGGATTTATTCTATATAATTAACTAGTGAACCAGTGGTGTTATAGCCCACATTTGCAAGATCGCTATAAGCCAAATGTAATGCTTGAACTACTGGTTTACACTTTTTCAGTTTAATGATCATTGTCACTATAATGCAAATTTGATTTTTTTAACCAAGTTATGATTGGTATTCAGTAGGCCTAATTACTCATGTGCTTTAATGTAAATCAATGCCAAATTGGAAGTATGCTTTTGGGGAATCCCCTTAAAGGGTTTTTGTTTGGAAATATTTGTGTTCCCCAAGGGATGGGGTGGAAAAATTTTACCTTTGTGCAAGTCTTGGGGCTGAGACAAGTTACTTGGTACCACTTAGAAGTTGGTGCAACCAGGAGTTTAGGAGGAATTATGTGACACACACTGAATCTTATGATTATAGAGATGAGTTGTGTTAAGTCAGGTAGATGAGTTTTCATTGCTCTTTATAATATACGACTAGTTTTGAAGCCTAGTTGATTCTTTTCAAATAGATTTTCATTCAAAATTTTTGGTAATTAAGTTATATTGTTTAATAATACTACGCAAATTGGCTGATGCTGAAATGAGACATTAAGATAATTTGCAGAGCACTCGGTGGTTTTTCACATTTTAAGTCTGTCTGAACTACTAGTTTCTATAAAAATGGTTTGTTTGTTTTGTACTCATTTTACAGATATCTTACCATATGACCATAATACGTATTAAAACTCTTAGCTAATACAGTAACCTATTTAGTCAATTAAGAAAAATAGATACTATAATGCTTACTCCTGTATTTTGGTAACTTCTTAAGAGAAACTGTATTTCCTGTGTCATCTAACACTTAAGATTATATCAGCACAAAAAATTGTGGAATCTGTAATATTATATAGTGTTGAAATTTTTTTTATTTTACTCTTTAAGTTTAATCTTTTTCAATTTTTTTAGCTGTTAATCTTGTTTTGAATTGGCTATAAAAATGTGTGAGCTTATGTACATATAAAATTAGTTCATTTATCACCATGAAACAGTCATAAGCTAGTTTTGGTATTAAAACATAAATACTCTTCATTACTTTGTCTTATTTGAGTCTTGTTAAATAATCAAAAATAATTGTAGTTTAACCATCTATTATAGTATCTCAGAATCATTACTATATACAGTTTTGGTCTCCTTATTTAAGAAAGGATATTGAGTTATTGGAAATTGTTCAGAGGAGAGCCACTAGGTTGATTCCAACGATGGAAAGGTTATTTTACTTCTCCTTAGAAAAGAAGGGTATGAGGATCTTATTGAAGTTCCCAAGATTATCTGTGGGATCGACAGGATAAAGGCCTCTGATTTCTTTGTTCTGTATTCTAAAGACAGTAGGATGAGAAGACACAAGGCCTATTCTCCTGTTAAGACAGTTTTATTTTTAGAACAGGTTGATTGTTTTATGGAATCAGATGCTATTTTCATTAATAGAGTACAGCAATTTACAAAGTTTGAGAAGGAAATCAATGATTTCTTGAAAAATAAAGGATGATGTACAAGGACATCCTTGAAGGACCAAATCATGTCTTGTTGTACGTATGTTATGATTAGTAATGTAACTTGAAAGAGGGCTTATTTGAGTTATTTTTTACATTAAATCAATCATAATACACTTTTAAGTTAAAGTCATTATTTTAATCTTTTATAAATCCTGTCTTGTGAAATATTAATTTATACACTTCTTCACTTTATTTTCTCTTCAGAAACTTGAATGAGATGTCTTTTATCAGAACTCCTTTGACAGACTTCTTTGGCTGCCTTGGAGCAAGTCAGGGTAATCTACGATGCAGAGATCTTGAGCTAAACATGATGAACTGTTTGGAGGCTTATGGTCTTAGAAATGGTTCTCAAAATTGTATAAATGAGATAGATGATTATAAAGAATGTCGGACTCTAAATAAACAGGTACAGCCTTATAAAAAATATATGAGGTAGTTACACTTACTAAATTTGTTTGAGTTTGTGCAATATTGTATATTATTAAAGCTGGTAAAGCAATGAGTGTTATTACACATAATAAATGTGGTAAAAATCAAACTTCACCATAGATGTTTTTTCTTCACATATCTCTTAATTTTTCCATTAAAAATTTTAAATCAGAGTGGTGATAAGCATGCCATAGACAATTTAAACCTCTGTAATTATTTTGTGTAATGCATAAAAATAGCATTTCGGGTATAATTTTGGATGTCATAGGTTCTGCTCAGGTGATGAGTTCTGGAATTTATCTGAAGGCCTCTTGACTAGTGATTTATGGTATATGAAAAATAAATTAGAAATCTTGTTTCCAAAACATACTTACCTCCTCTGACACTTGTAGCTATTACTCAATCTCCAGGGTTTCTTTCTTTGCCCATTTAAGCATTGGTCTGATTTTTTCTCACTTGCTCCAGTCTTTTATACCTCACTCAATTGCTCTTGGCAATATTTGTTTCGTGATACTCTCCACCTACATCAATGCACCTTCTATCCTGGTACTATATATATATAAGTACCTAATTCAGATAATGTTATCACTTTTTCGAGACTGACTCCATCCCAGTCTCTAACACCAGCTCTAAGTGGGGAGGTAGGTTGGGACAATGCTGGTTAGTCAATCAGGTTTGTGCGGTTCTGAGGTTTTACCTGGTTGCTTTTGAGTTTTCTCCTTCCTTGATGACGGAAAGGTCTGAGGGGAGTACTTAGCTTTTCCTCCTTCACCTGATATTGCTGTTCATGCAGGGAGGTTTACTGCTCAATTACATGAAAGGATAGCTATGACTTGTCCCACACATTTGTTGGAATAGCATGCTTTGGCTTACCACCACCAGGAAAACGTATATTTAGATTCTCAAAGACTTGATCCACTTTTGGAAATGTGTGATTACTTTGAACAGATCATAATTTTCTAGGATTCGTCTGACCCTCTCTACAGTTCTGAGATATCTTCCTTCCAAAGTGATCCTCACATCAACTTGATTATGAATTGGGTCCTTTGATGACATCTACCTTTGTAATATTGTCAGCTTCTGCTCTTTCTTTGGTTTCCTGGCTTGTATGTTGTTGGGACTTATTGCGTAGAGATGCCTTGTTGGAGGGAATTTGTCTACCTGCTGCTGCCCTCTGTGAGTTATGTGAGGCTCCTTGATGTTTGCGGGTGTTCCAGAGGCATTGGAATCACAGATTGATGTCGCCCGTTTGCATTCTTTCTTGTTGTTCCTCTCGACTTTCTTTTGCTCCTAATACAAGTCATGGTGCTACTGCTCTTTGTGTGTTCAGACCCCCGGCTTTGGCTCCTCATTCTACTGGTACCCAGAATAGATTCTGTCCTTATCCAAGAGGCTCCTTCATTTGGGCAGACCATCACCAGTGGTATCTGTGGTAGTACGGTTACAACATTTTCTGGACATCTGGAATTCCTCCACTACAGATCCTTGGGTACTCCAGGTTCTGGTGTAAGAGTTGGTCATTTAGTTCACATCTCCACCTCCATTATCCTCCCAACCTGTTGTATTTCCACCCCCATCAGATCCATGGAGCGTGGATCTTCATTCGAGGACTATCAGAGAGTTTTTGGTCAAAAGGGAGGTAAAGAGAGTTAATCCTGTTCTTCTGGGACTTTATTCCCATTTATCTGATGTGCCCAAGAAGATGGGAGATTGGCATCTGATCATCAGTCTTTCTCTTCTCAACCAATTTTTAGACTCTCCCAGGTTCACGATGGAGTTATTTCTTAACCTAAGTTGGAATTTTTCACTAGGTCTGTGGATGACCAAGTTCGACATTACCGATGCCTATCTCCACATTTCCATAGTGTAGTCATCCCGCTGCTGTCTATGTTTCATGCTCAAGGGACAGGTTCTGCAGTTCAACACCATATGTCTTCTGCAGAGTTGTATGAGATTTTTCTTGTCACCTTCATTCTTTGGGCCTGTACACACACCATTATATAAACGACTGGTTACTCCTGGCACCATCTAGTCAGTTGGCAGAATGGCACACTCGGATTCTCCTTTCTAGAGCCACCAACGCTGGCTTTCTTATCCATGTGGGTATCTTTTTCAACATGTATTTAAGTCTGGCTTAGCTGACTCCCATCTTGCTCCATGTTATCGAATGGGCAGTCAGGCTTTTACTTGCATCTCCTACTGCACTGATGGTTCTCTCTCTTTTGGGGGTGTGGGCATCCCTTGAATCTCTAATTCCTTTGGGATGATCACACATGCGATCCCTTCAGTGGTCACTGTGTGACCAATGAATCATGAATTGTGATCCACTGGATCATCCAGTCTCCTTATTCAGGAGTGACATCTTAGATCTCGAGTGGTGGTTGGATCAGAACAACACTACCTATATCATCCTCTCAACCCAAGATTCATCTCTTCACAGATGCCTCATTTACAGGAATGGGGTGTAACTATCAACCTTCAGGAATTTCAGGGTCTATGGATGGACAATGTATCTTCCTTCCACATCAATATTTTAGAACTTCTTGCTGTCCAACAGGCAATGGCTCATGGTCTAGCTCTATTGAAGGGAAAAATCATCATAATTCATTCTGACAATTCCACAGTGGTATCTTACATTTACTGTCGAGGGGCACACATTCTTGGGACCTTTGTTTTTGAACTTTGGATATTCTCACTCCCATTATATCAACCTCCTAGCTTGCCATGTTCTGGAGGTGATTAATTTAATAGCAGATCATCTGTCTTGGCTCAACTGAATTCTCCTGACTGAAGGGATGCTACATCACGAGGTTTTCCAATCGATTTGCTCTCAGTTTAGGACTCCGATGATTGATTCATTCACCCCTCATTGGAACTCTCAACTACAGGTTTTTGGTCCCTGGTACCTCATCCTCGGGCTTTGGCGATAGATGCATTTAGTCAAGACTGGATGGGATTGCATCTCTATGCCTTCCTCCCCAATTCATCTGTTATCCAGAGTTCTGGCTATGGTTTGATCCACTCCTTGTTGAATGCTGTTGGTAGCCCCAGATTGGCCAGCCCAACCATGGCTTCTTCTTCTTCAATATCATCAAGAATGCCCACCTCTGCCACTTCCTCTTTGGCCATCTCTGTTGAGGCAACCTTGATCCGACATTCTACAACCAGACATTCCGAAGCTCAAACTTCATGCATGGAAGTTATGCAGTCCTTCGCATGGCATCATGGTTTAACTTGTAAAGTTGCCTTGCATTTGTCTCAATCTTTCCTTAAACCTACAA
The DNA here is from genome assembly GCF_000517525.1 of Limulus polyphemus. Classification (NCBI taxonomy): domain Eukaryota; kingdom Metazoa; phylum Arthropoda; class Merostomata; order Xiphosura; family Limulidae; genus Limulus; species Limulus polyphemus. The sequence goes on from NW_013668071.1 coordinate 13,321, forward strand.
TGGCCATTTATCAATGTAAATGGCACACTTATTGCCAGTGGTGTCTCACGAGGAAATTGAACTCACTTCACCCAAATGTGCCAACCATATGTTTTAAACCTGGTTGTTTGACAAAAGTCTAGTTTCCTATACTATTGCCTTATATAAGCCAGCTTTATCGACTAGTTTTTGGTATTCTAAACATTAATTATTTGAGTCCCCAAATAAATCACTTTGTTTCCTTTGTTCCAAAAGCCCTTTTCAATTACCTAACTGGGATATTAAGGTGGTATTATATGCTTGACATCCATTCAAGCCTTTAGCCTCATGTACTATGTATCATTTTCCCCTTAAAGTGTATTTTTTGTTGCTGCTGGCCTGTGGACATTGTAGGTCAGAGTTGTTTGCACTGCATGTGGACATAACATTTTTGTCTCTCTTCTTATGTCCTGCTATACTCAGATAGGTCCTTCCTTTCTAAGACTCTGGCAGCCAGAGAAGGGGATAAATCTTTCTCACCAATTCATTTGTCGGCTATAGATGTCAGATTGAATTGCCTGCTGAAGGACATCATGCTAGCTGGTATGTGGACTTCTCCCAATACATTTTTTTTCACATTGTTTACACAATCTGGCATATTATTCTGAGGGTTTTCGCCTACTCCCTATGGCCATTTTGACCACATTTGCTGGATTATAAAGAGGGGTGAGTTTTTTTTAACTCCTGGTTTCTTTCTACTTTCCAGGGTCCCTTACCTCCTTTTTTTTTTTCACTGGATCCCACTCTGTGGCAAGTGTAGCCCAGGCAGGTGTGCTTTTATCAATCCAATTCCACACTAGCAACCACCATTTCACTGTACTTACTACTGATTGCAACAGGCTCCATAAGACTACCATACTATACTGGACTGCCACTCATGGACTATCATGAGTAAAGCTAAAAGGGATCCTGCCCATCCCTGCTGCTCATCAGATTGAATAAATTGGGGTCAGTTCAATTTTAAAAATTTATGGAACTTGGTTAACCTATTTCACTGTTCCTCAGTACTCCCCAAAGCACATTACTCCCCAGATTCTACTAGTGGAGATAGGGAGTCCTTACCACACCCAGTTTCCAGTCACTGGGACAGTGAACAGAGGCTTTTCCTTCAGAGTGTTAGAGTCAATTCCTCCACTTTTGGAGAATAGGGCAAAATTGGGGGCCTTCCTACCCATGCTGCTGGATGTTTTTTTGCCCAGATGTTGGTAGAAGCAGCACCAGCCTATGCGGGAGACTACTCGTAATAGCAATTCAGATTTGACACTCGGCTATCTAGTTGGGGTGTACATGGCCCTTTGTTTGATCAGTATCGATTTAGTACATTCTTCATGGAAGGGGGTCCACTATCTCCTCATAATTCTGAATGCAGAGTGGTCCATCCTGGGTTCTTGGTTGAGGACAGTTGTTCTATGTCCTCCTCATAATTCAGGAGGCAAGAGGAAGGCTCCTTGCTCACTCAGTTGGAGAGTGAGGATGAATGTTCATAATTCCAGACTGGATGCATTCTGTTCCTTTTATTTAGTAAGGCATAAATGATTCTGTCCTTTCGAGCTTCTTCAGGTGGAGGTGAAGGTTTGTCTGCTTTGGTGTTGCTTACTTTATATCATCATCATTCCAGTTGTTCGGAATGCACCACCCTATGGCTACAGGTTGGGATCCAATCGAAAGTATATATATATATATATATATAATATTGCTGTCCAATTGCCATAGCCACCAACATGGGATATAGGGACCAAGACCCCTTAATTCCAACCTTGAGTAGTTGAACCTTGACTCTCTGGTTGGGCTGGTCTATAGTGGTGATCACTCATTGACAGTTCCACCCTTGATACAGGAATTAAGTTCAGGGTGAGGAGCATACCTGTTCTGGATGTAATGCAGTTTCCCCTCTAGGGTGCCAATCTTCTATTGACAACCCCGTGATCTATGCAGATGCTTTCTGTATGGAGAGTGCCCTCACTGGCCTCTCCACCTTCTCAATGTGGGATTCTAGCTATAAGTGTCAGTGGAGGTAAGTATGTTTTGGGAGTTAATATTTTCCTAAATTGAAAATGTATTTCCAATAATACCTACCTCCACTGACACACTCATACCTATCCTCCCCACTAAGAGCTGGTGTTAGAGACTGGGATGGAGTCAGTCTCGAAAAAGTGATAACATTATCTGAATGAGGTGCTTATATACAGTACCAGGATAGAGGGCACATTGATGTAGGTGGAGAGTGTCACAAGACAAATATTGCCATGGGCAACTGAGTGGGTTATAAAAGACTGGAGCAAATGAGAAATGATCAGACCATTGCTTAGATGGGCAAAGGAAAAAAACCCAGGAGTAAAGTAATAGCTACAAGTGTCAGCGGAAGTAAGTATTATTGGAAATACATTTTCCATTTAGGAAGATGTTAACTTTTATGTACCATTGAATTTGAATTCATTATGGACTAATTAAGAAAAATATAAGGAAAAAATGGGCAACCAAACAGGATTTTGATCACTTTTGTTATGATTTTGTTTTTTCTGAATTAATAACTGTAATACTTTCAGTCTAATAAGAAATATTTAAAATATTTGTGGTTACTGTTTAATTTGATGGTTTGTTTTTCTGCACCATCTATCGAAAAATGTCAAGAAACATTATCATGGTATGTTTCAGATCACCTTACTTTATAATAATAAGCATTTATCAAGTTAATTCTTTTTTCATTTAATGTCTCATACTTCCAGTATTTTATAAACTTTTGTACTGTACTGTTTTTTTGGTTTTGTTTTTTATGGGTAAAATTTAAATATTTTGCTTTTAATGTTTAGCGGAAACGAGTTGAAGCAATGCAGAAGGAGAGGCTGCGGCAGTATAAGTCTGGAGAGAGATCAAAGTCTAATCTTTATGCTGAACCTCCAAAACTGGACAGTTTCTATGACTATATACCAGAACCATGAACAATCTAAATTTGATCGTATTTGGTTAATGATATATTAAGTTGTGGTATATCCACTAAGCATTTTTATGTAGAATATTACAACTTAGGAAGAAAATAGTTACTCATTTACTTTGGTAAACTGTAAGGAAATATAGCTAAAGTTAATAAAAGCAGTTTGGTTATTCATTGGGTCTCCTTAATAAATTTCAAGCTTGAAGAAGAATTTCATTGATTTCTTGTTATCTAAGAAGTTTGACTTATGTTACAGTACCAACCTTTACTTGAACCTCAACCACATTCTTTATAAGAGCAGAGCCACAGTTTCTGAAGTAATGTTATCAAAGATTGTTGATTCATTTTTGTCTTTGATGAATAATCAACATACTTTCCCTGATTATCAATATTTTAATCTGTCCTGCCCATTTTGTGATCTGAAAGTAACTGGAAATTATTCAACCTGTTCAAAAGCTTCTGGTGAGTTAAACTTTATAGACATTGAAGTTCCAGGTATGGGATTATTGGGTCCACTACTGAGACATAAATATTAGTAATATTGAAAAGTATCTTAATCAACAATTTATTTTATTTATTTTTAATTGTTTATTTACTGATAATGCATCATGCAGGAAATTTTCAAATGCATTATGACTTTACCTTGTGAGAATATTCTAACTAGTTACTTCAAAGAAAGTTCAGTCCAGATAGCCTGCTTTATTTAAGCATTAAGGTTCTACATAAAAAAATAAATTCTGGGTTAAGTCTAGGAATGAGAATTTCCCGAATCAGCAGTTTTGCACTTTTTTATACACACCACTGATCATTCATGGGATCAGTGCAGATCTAATGAGAAAACTTTGTAAAAAAAATCTTGCATATGCTGTGGAAAACATTTGTTACAAGTTTCAGAAGTAAACACAGGGCTAACAAATTTTTGAAATTGGGCTCAATATTAAAACTAGCACATCTGTGTTGTTTTGTTTGTTTTGAGATGCAATTACTGCTAACAAGCTTAAATTCTGTATCAATGATGAGCCTTTTATGGAATCGGAGGTGGATGAACAAGTTGACTCTAATGGCGAGAGCATTCTGTCATATGGCCTTGACTTAGCTGATTTGGAGAAAGTAACTTGCAGTGCTTATCTGAAAGTTTTTGGAGGATGAGGTGAAGTAGAAAAGAAGTATGTCTGCTCTGATGACTTCATAATCATTATGGCTGGGATTAATTGCTGAACACCAGTTAGGATGGTCAGTTTATTGAAAAATCAGTGACCAAAAGGAAGTATTGATGAATGGTTTCTCAGCTGTTGAGTGGTGATATGCTGTAAGATGTTTTTTAGAAAATGTGTGATATCTGCTTGATTATTGTAAATTTAAAACACTGCATATAGGGCATTGTGACACTCACAATCTGAGCTGAGTGATATGTGGTAGCAAGACTGGTGTATTTTTAATAGCTCAAGCTATCTGAGTCATGGTGACATTTGTATGGAAGCAGACCTTGCAAAACTCATCAAATACACATTTAGGACAGATGAGATCATAGAGAAATTGATTGTTGGTTTTGACTATTGATAATGATTAGAAATTCCCAAATTTTGAGGAAAATTTCAAATATTAAAGATTTGTAAGTTAAAAAATAACAATATATATAATGAAACACGGATATATCAGTACTTTGAATGGGCTTGGAATTCTTGCATTTAAACCACTCAGGTGAAATTTTGTGATAAATGTTTTCTTGTAAAAACTGAGTGAATTTGTAGTCTTGTACACAAGTCAACATGACCTTGGGATGTGACAGTAAGATACCTCCTGTTTGTCTGGCAGGGTTGTGTCAGTCATTTTAAAGTACAGTAAGTGCTCCAATACAGCATTGTATATTGGCATTGTTGTGTTAATGAAAGAAGAATGTGTATGGCTTTTCTAGAATTTTGTCTAAGTTATTCTTTGTGTTTATCTGATGTAGTAGGTTTTCATGATCTCTTGTTAGTAATAATGGAAAAATCATAGCAGTTCAGTCTGATTGCTGTGTTATGATGACAAAGGACTTTTTGTCATCCCTTGTGCATGTATTTTGTAGTTGACAATGCAAAGTGTGATTTGAATGGATGATTATGGCTGGGACAACCAATTATACTCCTCCTATGATTTTAATTTCCTTAATATTGTTTGAGGAGGAGTGGTTTAACTCTTTAAGAGGTGCATGAAGCCTGTACATGTGATTTAGTATGTGCAGATACTAAAACTAATTGCTGTAGTTATAAAACATGATACATCAGATTTAGATCAACTTGTGTGTACTTGATTATATACAATAATTTAATCTATATAAAAACATAGTTGTTAAGGTAAATAGAAAATTTGACTTGAATATTGAAATGTATGTTTGTTAAAGCTTTAGATTGCACTGAGAGAGAACCATAATAGATATTGTGTTTTCTTAATGTTTGGAGAGAATGTGTTCAGTTTATTCCCAAACGGGAATATTCATGAGTGTGTTTTTTTTTCATTGGGAGAAATTTGGTTGATTCGTTTTCATTAGTGTTAGTGAGGGTATATTTTGTAGTTAATGCAACTGGAATATTTGTAGTTTCTGTGTTGTAGTGTTTTTGAAGTAATGTAACAATTACTAGTTTGCCCAGAGTGAAAGAAAGCATAGTGTGTTTATTGTGTTCAAGTAGTTTTGATATAGAAATTTGATTGATTTCTACAATTAAACTATTTCCAAACTTTATGGATATTAACGACTATTTTGTCTCATTATTTTAGAACAATGTAGACATTATATATATAAATTGTTTGTTAGCTACATTTAGTTGTAGTATTATCACATGATTTTTGTATTGACTACAGGAGGAGAATGCTGGGTCCGTTTGAATTATGTTTGACTTGTATCACAAAGAAAACTGAGTTTAGATAAGTGTTGACTTGTTTGTCCCCAGGATTAGGGGCAATTTCTATCTCCAAAATAGGGAACCATTCTTTTGTCTTCAATCCTGTAGTGAACCCAGGGATTTACAAAGGCAGTCACATAAGTATGGGAAATATTGTGTTCCTAGGATGGCAGCAGGCCAGAAATGGAGGGATTGCTATGGTGCCAGTATGCACCCACTCTAAAGCATAACAGTCTAAAGCCCCATGAAGTCTGCTGGATCTCATACATTGGGCAAGGTAACTGTAAGAGAAGCATGTGTTTTAGCTGATTAATAGTTATAGGCGATACCTAATTGTACCAAGATCATTGTCTTTCATTCATTGCCGTTCACTGATTGCACTTGGGGTGGAACTGACATTTGTGATACATGATAAAATACAAGTTAGCTACTGATAACAGTACTGAACTGACACTGCATATACTCTTTACACTGACAAGTTAACAAATTAGTAGGGCTGTTTTATCCAATGAGCAAAAAGGCAGATGCCATGGGCCTGCCTCTGTGAAGGGCCTACCAGTCGATTTGGAAAACATTTTTCCAGATGAAGTTGTCACATTTCAGAATTTGTTGATAAACTATTTTCCCAGTATCAGTACCAGCAGCAGATGTATTGGCAGTGACAATGAGAGCAAAGAAATCCCAAATAGTGTATACTGCAGCAAATTGTTGTGCAAAAGAAACACAGTCTAGGTGTATCTAAATACGAACATAGCCCTTCACATGTACCTTAATGTTACACATGTCTGTGGCTGAGGGAAGAGTGTGCTTTCTCAAAATTAAAGAGTCAGAGTTACGTTCTGCAATGCAAGAACAGTCCCTCAATGCTTTGACATTAAGGTAAACTGAGAACGACATTTTGAAGCTGATTGACTCTACTCCTGCGTTTGCAAGACTAAAAGCCAGAAAAGTTGCAAGTATAATAATAATCAATAAAATATGAAGTATATAAGGAAATAACAATAAACCAGTTACTTTAAATATACTTTCCCTTTTTTATATTCTTAATTTTATCAATAATAAATTTAGTTTGTCAAATTGTATAGTATTTTCTTAAAAGTAAGGGAAAGTGTGCAGGAGGGAATGATCAGTTGTGCGGTAGCTCATGTTGCTCTGGGCAAATGTGAGGTTTCTTTGAAACTTAGATTTGGTAGTCTGGTAGATGATCTTGACCTGAGAGAACATCTAGTGAAAGTTATTGTACAGTGTTTTTAAGTACATTGTTAGTATACATAGGGTGTTTGTCTTTTACATTTAATAAATTGTTTATTTTGTTTTACTCATTTGCTCAGTCTTATTATTCTGTTTAACATTGACTTGTTTCGTTGGTTTTGAATTTTGTGCAAAGCTACACGAGGACTATCTGCAATAGCCGTCCCTAATTTAGCAGCGAAAGACTAGAGGAAAGGTAGCTAGTCATCACCAAACACAACCAACTCTTGGGCTACCCTTTCACTAACGAATAGTGGGATTGGCCGTCACAAGGGTGAACACGTTTGGTAAGATTGGAATTTGAACCAGCGACTCTCAGATTGTGAGTTTGATTGCCCTAATACTGACTCAGTTAAGGAAGTTTTGGTAATACTCATTAATCGATATCCTGATCAAATTACTAGATATTTTAGCAGACCTGTCTGATAGTTCAAACTTATATTAAGTTTTACCTAGATATACAACAGAGTTGATAGGTAAGAGAAAACTTTGGTGCCATCACCACAGGTTATTGTTATTGCTGAAGTGTGTGTTGTCCTTTACTATTTTGTATGGTTTAAGTTTAAAAAATCTAAGGAAATGGTATTTCTCACAACTAGAAGGAATTGCAATCAAGAGGAAAAAATTGTCACTGAGAGGAGATGGTTGTTCAAAAGCGTTGTCGAGTTTTAAATATCTCTTCTGTTGGTGAAACGGAAACACAGGCCTGCAAATTTAAACCTCATAAAGTTGTTTTGATTTTAATAAAAGATTTGCCATAATTCAGCTACTCAGATTTCAAAAATAATATTCATTTTTTCAATCATGTAAGGTTTTTTTACAATCGGGAAGAAAAAACTCTTACTTAGATCTACTTATTATTTCGTTTACCACATTGAGCATTTTTATTATTACGTTTGTTAACAAAAATACAAACAAACGGAAGAAAATGGAAGAACACTGATGTCAAACGATTATGCATTCTCATTTCTTTTGTGTGTGTGAAAACTACGTCGTTTAGTCTCAAAACTATGTGTTGTGGTCTTTTTTATGTATTGTGCCTGGAGCATCTGGTTTCAATGACCAGCAGTAATCAGCCATCATGGAGTAGGTACAGGTACATCAGATCCAATAGCAGACTGAAGGTTCGACTAAGAAATTTCCATTTATTTCGAGACCCCCTCAGTAGCACAGCAGTACGTCTGCATACTTACAACGCTAGAAACCGGCTTTCGATACCCGTGGTGAGCAGAGCACAGATAGCCTATTGTGTAGCTTTGTGCTTAACTTCAAATAAACAAATTTATTTCCAGTGTTGTAGCCTTGCACGTACATGAGCAAAAATAGTAGTCATCTCCGTGATTTCTAGACTCACCATTGGAATTCCAAAAGGCAAAGATTTTTTCTTACCTTTATTCCATTGTCTCAACTCTTCGACACAAATGGTGCAAACTTTGTGCGAAGCCAATGATTTGTCCTGGTCTCAAAATTATATTCTGTAATGTTTAGCCTTTGTTTCTTTACAACAAATTTACCACAAACATAACAGAATATGTTTGGGTCATTTACACAACCTCTTGCTGTCATAGCGACGAATAAACAATATTGAAAAGAAAAAAATAATGCCAAAGTGTACGCACAAACAAATACTATCCAGAAATGACACGTCACGCGGCCTGTTAGCTGTTTATATACTATCGTGTGTTTCTCATGTTCTAGAACGATCGATAAGACTCTCACGTCGCGATTGGTCTAGAGAAATCTATAGCCAGTGGTTGTCAACATTTTAAGCATAACAAAATGTGATCCGATTTCAATGATAATGATTCACTTATGTAAAAGTACATATGACGTTTTGTGAAAAATCTGTACGTGATGGAGAAAAATGGATATCATTTTCATATTCAGTGTACAGGAATTACTGTAGAACATGTAAAAATTTCAAGACAATAAAACCATCGTAGGCCTGTATAATCCTTAGTAAGTTCGTCGATATGCAGTTTAATTTTTGGTTGGCACTTTTCCGAAAGTGTAAAAAAGTGCTAACAACTTCAAGAACATCTGCTTTTAATGATTGATACATTAATCTGTGATTCTTCAAACTTGATAGAGTAGGTTTTAAAGCTACAGTTGCTTCGTAAATGTCTGAATTCTTTTAGATTTACTTCAGTTATGCATTGAGTAACATAACACAATAATGAACTGCTAAATCCTACATCTTCATTGAAATTCGGTTCATTATATGGAAGCTTATAATTCAATATATATATAAAGAATTAAAACTATACATATCGTGTGTGTGTGTTTTCATAGCAAAGCTACTTCGGGCTATCTGCTGTGACCACTGAAGAGAATCGAACCCCTGATTTTAGAATTGATAAATCCATAGCCTTACCGGAGGACCTATACATACCATATAATATCCAATGTAATAACTCCATAAAGTACATAAGCTATATGTATATTTTATAATGGCGTACTCATAATTATGTAATCAATATCTTTAAACTAATTACGTACTGATTGTCAGTATTTCTATGGAAAAGCCCTAGAAACTGGAGGTTTTCCAGCATGTTATATATATTCTACTTACCTTTTTATATATTGTAAGAGATAAAATGAATACGATAATATTCGACCAGCATGATATTAAGATTTAAACATTTAAAATCTTCCATTTTCAGATGTGATGCATAACTTAAAGTTTGAAATGAAATGCATGTTTTCGATATACAGGACTGTCGTCAGTTTTACATAAAAGAGGGGGGGGGAACTATATCAAAATAAGAATGGGTTACACCTATTTAAAGAAGAAGAAAAAGTTGTCAAAATTTAAGTTACAAAAAAGATAAAAACAATTATGGCAAAAAAAAAAGACCTCAAATTTTCAGCTTATCTTTTTTAGTGTCAAAAATTATATTTTGGTATTGGGTGGAGGACACTAGTCAAAAATAGGACCCGCCTCTACCTCTTCTTAAATGGTGTTAAAATGCTGGTTAAGAAACTCTGGTATAAACACATTATTCGCCATATTGTCTAGCTTTCGTAGTCTCTGCTGCACGGTAGTTACGCCACTGCAGACACTATACATTATCTTTTAGTGTTTAACCAATACGGTTGTCATAGGTAACCTTTACAGTGCCATCAATTTAGATAATTTAAATTATGTTGCCCTGTTCTATCAATACACATTTTTAGTCATGTTATTTTGTTTCATTAACACTAAGATAATTTTTAATATTTCGTCTATGTAAATTATTTATATATATATATATATTTACTGTAGTACCACTGAAGTCTCAGGTCACAGTGTAGTGTTTCACCATTCTAGATCTATTTTTTTCTCCACCAATGTGGATTAATTAAGTAGTGTTTCACCATTCTAGATCTATTTTTTTCTCCACCAATGTGGA